>NC_052326.1:54187821-54347141 GCF_016432855.1 Salvelinus namaycush | reverse complement strand
TCCCGCTGTGGTGCAAAACAACAGATTCTCTTTTTCTTTAGTAGACTTATTAATTTAACACAAATGCCCACTTAAAAAAAAAAAAAAAAAAGTTAAAACAAATGAACTATTTCCTGTTCTTGGAAGATAATAAGCTGCTTTGAAAATATATTTATTTTGGCATCTTGAAATAGTTTTTTTCTCCTTCCATCTAAAAACTAACTTTGTCCCTCCAAAGCATTTTTTTTCCTCTCTGGGTTAATCAACCTGAACAATGTATTTTTGGACAATAACACATTACAAAGCCCTGCCAAGTAGACTGATACAGAGGCCCCCCTTCCCCACAGGTGGAAATTCCGTTATCATATTTTTCCATTTTAATTAGAGTTTGAAGAAAAGGTCTTGAATAAATAAGAATGAATTTGGAACTCTGGGGGTAAGAAAACAACAACAATTTTTAACAGTTGTGACGAGGAGAAGTGTGACTTTTGCGGGAGACTACATTTTCTCCATAATGCCAAATAGAAACACACACAGATTTGGTTCTAGAATTGGTTCTAGAATCAGAATGCATGTAGTAGATATAGATAGAACTCTAAAACAATAGAAAACCAGTAATTCTACAGTGTCTGTTTTTCAACATTGGATTGCATGTGTTGAAATGGAGTTTTTACAGTTCTGGCCACATCCAAGTCAGTTCGTGTGCTTTGTGTAGCAGTAGAGAATATTAGTTAGACGTAAATATACGATATGAACAGCATCCGAGTGCTTTGTAGTCAGAGTAGAGTAGCAAAGTGTTCCTGGTAACTTTCCCCAAATCCCCAGAATTCCTGATAAGCAGGAAATCCAAAACCAGCCTATTTCATCCTCTGAGTCTGGGAATCTTCCAACTGGGATGTGGAAAACCTGGGCATTTCGAAACCCTGTCAAAGATATTAAACTAAAACGAGACCTGCAATCGTGCCAGAGCAGAGAAGAAGAAAAAATAATCCACATTTTTTTTTAAAGGTATCAAAGTGACTTATGACTACAGTGCACCATTGTTCAACCAATCTACACAGAGAGAGAGAGACATCCTAACCAACTGAGTGACACTAGACTAACAGACTATGGTGAGTGGGCTGGGAGAGGAGAGAGGAGAAGAAGAGGGTGAGAGTGGAGTCTATCATTCTGCTACATGTGCTAAGATGGAGGACAAGGGTTCACTGTGTATCGGTGGTGAGAGAGTAGCAGACCTGGGTTCAAATACTAAAAATCTTTCAAATGCTTTTTCTTTGGCCTGCTTGCCTGGAGGGCCAGGTCATAGGTGGGATTTGCAGTTTTGAGACTATTCTATTGGTTACATTTTGCCAGGCAATAGGGTGCAATTTCAGACATACCCTGTTTTTGAAAATTTATATATATATATAATATATATATTATATATATATATATATATATATATATTATATATAATTAAAACCCTGCTAAAAGTATTTGAAATGATTATAATACTATTTGAAGCCAGGTCTCTAGTCTGCCCCTTGACGTGACATAACCGCCCCCAAAAGAAAACTAGTAGTATAAAAATAAGAAAGAATCAAGCTTTCAATACACCTTCTACAGCGCAAATTAAAAAGGATCATAAAATGAGAAAAAGGCTTAGTTTGTAAAACAGAGAGGGGCATCAATGTGTCTGGACTAAAGGATATGTGTTATACAGTGTCCCAATGGTATACCTGGGCTGGGACGGGCCTAACTACCAGACTCTGGTAAAGGGAGGGGAAAAAGAAACAAAGAAAAATATTGAAATAATACTATATCCACCTCATTTTCGAACGCTTTTTAAACACGGACGCCAAAACGCTGAAACTATGGATACAACTTCAACATTATCATAATTTATATCATAATTAAAATAAAAAAAATCCCTGCATTACCATGTTCCTGTTAGCTGATACACCATTCTACTGTCCTGCTAATGAGCCTGGACCTTTTAGGCTAAACTGCCGAGAACAACCAAATGGTTTCCCAATCAGGCAGGCTAGATGCAGTTATTTCGAAATGAATATGCATTTAAAAAAAACGGCAGGCTTTTGAAGAGTTATTCAAATGACATAGGCTATTCAGTGCAGTTTTCCACTCACTTGAAACTGGATATTTCACTGCAGCATTAAGCCTTACACTGAGCATATGAATTATTGGCTAATATGCATACGCTTCTAATTTAGGATCCAGGCTACATCTGGAGCCTGTCGGTCTTCATTGTTGTGTGGCGCAATGACGCACCTGTCCTCTCCTCTGCCACGGCTATTCCTCTTAAATCATGTGGAGTCCCAGGAAAAGCCAGACAACAAAAGCTTGTTGCTCACTTATTTCCTTTCGCCTACCGATAGCCTATTGGAGGAGAGATTGCACCCTTGTTTGCTGAATGTAAAACAGCATTTAACGGGCGGAGTGTAGTAACAAAAGGAGAAACTGGATACTTTCCTATAGTAGGCATAACAACACAGGGCTTCATCCTGAAAAAATAGGTCTAACACCATATGAGTGGCCTGTTAATGTACCTTTCTGGACCTTCTCAACTGTGAAGAATAGACCCAGACGGTTACGTACAAATGACCTAGGCTGTTATTTCGGCAGGAAACTAAAACAGGAAGTGTGAGCGGTTACTCAAATGAGCCTACATCACTACAGCCTATGAACAAAAATGTTTATAAAATGGTATACTCACTAGATAATAATACATTCCTCATTGCACTGTTGCTGTTGTAGCCCAGGTAGAATAATGTTATTGTCTAACGATGTAAGACTGATCAATAGTGAAGCTTTACGAGTCGGGGACCACAGGGCACAGCCTGGAGGAACGAACCTACGCATCTGCCCTTTCATCATCTGTTAACTTATTTTTCTTGCACTTTGGCAGGTTAATATCTAGCTAACATTTTGCTTCTTCCTTCAGATACAATTCACTAGCCTCTCTCTTCCAGAAGTACCTGTGCGCAACAGGCTATAGGCTATGCAAGCCTCTCCACAATACGCCATGCCTCTTCTCGTGAAATGCCAGGAAAAGAGATAGGCTACATAAGTGACAGGACATTTATTTCGATCTGTTTTTATTCTAGGCCTAATAGGCTATTTGGGGAAAGAAACAGCCTTGATATTGCTAATTGCTGAATGTAAAAACAGGCCTAAAGCATATAAAATGATGGTAAAATGATGGTGAGGGAAGTTGAAGAGAGACCGTGACATTGGTGGGATCACTTTTGGCCACGTGATAACATTGCTCTGTACTGATGCATTACAAAAGAGTTGCACAGGACAAACAGAGATGAGAACAGTGAAAAAGACCCCCCCCCCCTCCACACACAAAAAAAATGGAAACCACTTGAGCAATGAGGCAATGACATGCTGTAAAAGATGTGCAGACTAAACAGCGTTTGTGGTTGAAATGCTACATTTAAATACGAGTTAATATATTGTTTTTCCATTAGGCGGACATGTACATTGAAGTCGCCTATTATTTGCGGTTCTCACTATGACAAACACACCCTGAAAACACTGCATGGTCTTGTGTTACCCACTTTATTAATAGCGACGTGCAGTATGATACGTTGATCAGTTGATTGACAGGTGTAGCACTGTAAAACGATAAAACAAACTTCCCTCTAGCTTGGATGCTCACCAACGTTTTATAGTTATGTAGCCTATAGTTCATCAATATAGTTATTGGCTTGGTGGATGGCCCGGGCCTTAACTCTGCCACAACAGAACCAGCCTCCCGGTAGATCAAGCTAACGTCATTATCACAACAGAACTAGCCTGCCGGTAGGTCAAGCTAACGTCATTATCACAACAGAACTAGCCTGCCGGTAGGTCAAGCTAACGTTATTATCACAACAGAACTAGCCTGCCGGTAGGTCAAGCTAACGTCATTATCACAACAGAACTAGCCTGCCGGTAGGTCAAGCTAACGTCATTATCACAACAGAACTAGCCTGCCGGTAGGTCAAGCTAACGTCATTATCACAACAGAACTAGCCTGCCGGTAGGTCAAGCTAACGTTATTATCACAACAGAAATAGCCTACCGGTAGGTCAAGCTAACGTTATCATCACAACAGAACTAGCCTACCGGTAGGTCAAGCTAACGTTAGCAAACTCGAATTCAATAATATAACATTACACTTATTTACTTGACTTTTATTCTCTGACTCAAATAAACTACTCTGGCAAGTTTGGCACTGGCGCACAGCAGTAGGGAAGTAAAGTGGAAGTTGAATCAATCACTTCCGTTGTTTGGCTGTGCCCATGGCAACGTTCGAAAATGAGTTGGATACCTTTAAATGAAACGGTCGGTGCCTCTATTAGAACGGAATAAGCAAGATACTAACCATAAAAAGCAACATAATAAAACTGTGACCTGTTAATAAATTAGATGACCACGTGGAGACACAGAGATCTATCCCCTCTGTTCATCTAACCCCGTCTATCCCCTCTGTTCATCTAACCCCGTCTATCCCCTCTGTTCATCTAACCCGTCTATCCCCTCTGTTCATAACCCCGTCTATCCCCTCTGTTCATCTAACCCCGTCTATCCCCTCTGTTCATCTAACCCCGTCTATCCCCTCTGTTCATCTAACCCCGTCTATCCCCTCTGTTCATCTAACCCCGTCTATCCCCTCTGTTCATCTACCATCTATCCCCTCTGTTCATCTACCATCTATCCCCTCTGTTCATCTACCATCTATCCCCTCTGTTCATCTACCATCTATCCCCTCTGTTCATCTACCATCTATCCCCTCTGTTCATCTACCATCTATCCCCTCTGTTCATCTACCATCTAACCCCGTCTATCCCCTCTGTTCATCTACCATCTAACCCCGTCTATCCCCTCTGTTCATCTACCATCTAACCCCGTCTAACCCCTCTGTTCATCTACCATCTAACCCCGTCTATCCCCTCTGTTCATCTACCATCTAACCCCGTCTGTCCCCTCTGTTCATCTACCATCTAACCCCGTCTATCCCCTCTGTTCATCTACCATCTAACCCCGTCTATCCCCTCTGTTCATCTACCATCTAACCCCGTCTATCCCCTCTGTTCATCTACCATCTAACCCCGTCTATCCCCTCTGTTCATCTACCATCTAACCCCTCTGTTCATCTACCATCTAACCCCGTCTATCGCCTCTGTTCATCTACCATCTAACCCCGTCTATCCCCTCTGTTCATCTACCATCTAACCCCGTCTATCCCCTCTGTTCATCTACCGTCTATCCCCTCTGTTCATCTACCATCTGTCCCCTCTGTTCATCTACCATCTAACCCCGTCTATCCCCTCTGTTCATCTACCATCTAACCCCTCTGTTCATCTACCATCTAACCCCGTCTATCCCCTCTGTTCATCTACCATCTAACCCCTCTGTTCATCTACCATCTAACCCCGTCTATCCCCTCTGTTCATCTACCATCTAACCCCGTCTATCCCCTCTGTTCATCTACCATCTAACCCCTCTGTTCATCTACCATCTAACCCCGTCTATCCCCTCTGTTCATCTACCATCTATCCTCTCTGTTCATCTACCATCTAACCCCGTCTATCCCCTCTGTTCATCTACCATCTAACCCCGTCTGTCCCCTCTGTTCATCTACCATCTAACCCCGTCTAACCCCTCTGTTCATCTACCATCTAACCCCGTCTATCCCCTCTGTTCATCTACCATCTAACCCCGTCTATCCCCTCTGTCCATCTACCATCTAACCCCGTCTATCCCCTCTGTTCATCTAACCCCGTCTATCCCCTCTGTTCATCTAACCCCGTCTATCCCCTCTGTTCATCTAACCCCGTCTATCCCCTCTGTTCATCTAACCCCGTCTATCCCCTCTGTTCATCTAACCCCGTCTATCCCCTCTGTTCATCTAACCCCGTCTATCCCTCTGTTCATCTAACCCCGTCTATCCCTCTGTTCATCTAACCCCGTCTATCCCCTCTGTCTACCATCTAACCCCGTCTATCCCCTCTGTTCATCTACCATCTAACCCCGTCTATCCCCTCTGTTCATCTACCATCTAACCCCGTCTATCCCCTCTGTTCATCTACCATCTAACCCCGTCTATCCCCTCTGTTCATCTACCATCTAACCCCGTCTATCCCCTCTGTTCATCTACCATCTAACCCCGTCTATCCCCTCTGTTCATCTACCATCTAACCCCGTCTATCCCCTCTGTTCATCTACCATCTAACCCCGTCTATCCCCTCTGTTCATCTACCATCTAACCCCGTCTATCCCCTCTGTTCATCTACCATCTAACCCCGTCTATCCCCTCTGTTCATCTACCATCTAACCCCGTCTATCCCCTCTGTTCATCTACCATCTATCCCCTCTGTTCATCTACCATCTATCCCCTCTGTTCATCTACCATCTATCCCCTCTGTTCATCTACCATCTAACCCCGTCTATCCCCTCTGTTCATCTACCATCTAACCCCGTCTATCCCCTCTGTTCATCTACCATCTAACCCCGTCTATCCCCTCTGTTCATCTACCATCTAACCCCGTCTATCCCCTCTGTTCATCTACCATCTAACCCCGTCTATCCCCTCTGTTCATCTACCATCTAACCCCGTCTATCCCCTCTGTTCATCTACCATCTAACCCCGTCTATCCCTCTGTTCATCTACCATCTAACCCCGTCTATCCCCTCTGTTCATCTACCATCTAACCCCGTCTATCCCCTCTGTTCATCTACCGTCTATCCCCTCTGTTCATCTACCATCTATCCCCTCTGTTCATCTACCATCTAACCCCGTCTGTCCCCTCTGTTCATCTACCATCTAACCCCGTCTATCCCCTCTGTTCATCTACCATCTAACCCCGTCTATCCCCTCTGTTCATCTACCATCTAACCCCGTCTATCCCCTCTGTTCATCTACCATCTAACCCCGTCTATCCCCTCTGTCCATCTACCATCTAACCCCGTCTATCCCCTCTGTTCATCTACCATCTAACCCCGTCTATCCCCTCTGTTCATCTACCATCTAACCCCGTCTATCCCCTCTGTTCATCTACCATCTAACCCCGTCTATCCCCTCTGTTCATCTACCATCTAACCCCGTCTATCCCCTCTGTTCATCTACCATCTAACCCCTCTGTTCATCTACCATCTAACCCCGTCTATCCCCTCTGTTCATCTACCATCTAACCCCGTCTATCCCCTCTGTTCATCTACCATCTAACCCCGTCTATCCCCTCTGTTCATCTACCATCTAACCCCGTCTATCCCCTCTGTTCATCTACCATCTAACCCCGTCTATCCCCTCTGTTCATCTACCATCTAACCCCGTCTATCCCCTCTGTTCATCTACCATCTGTTCATCTACCGTCTAGTCCCCTCTGTTCATCTACCATCTAACCCGTCTATCCCCTCTGTTCATCTACCATCTAACCCCGTCTATCCCCTCTGTTCATCTACCATCTAACCCCGTCTATCCCCTCTGTTCATCTACCATCTAACCCCGTCTATCCCCTCTGTTCATCTACCATCTAACCCCGTCTATCCCCTCTGTTCATCTACCATCTAACCCCGTCTATCCCCTCTGTTCATCTACCATCTAACCCCGTCTATCCCCTCTGTTCATCTACCATCTAACCCCTCTGTTCATCTACCATCTAACCCCGTCTAACCCCTCTGTTCATCTACCATCTAACCCCGTCTATCCCCTCTGTTCATCTACCATCTAACCCCGTCTATCCCCTCTGTTCATCTACCATCTAACCACGTCTATCCCCTCTGTCCATCTACCATCTAACCCCGTCTAACCCCTCTGTCCATCTACCATCTAACCCCGTCTATCCCCTCTGTCCATCTACCATCTAACCCCGTCTAACCCCTCTGTCCATCTACCATCTAACCCCGTCTATCCCCTCTGTTCATCTACCATCTAACCCCGTCTACCCCCTCTGTTCATCTACCATCTAACCCCGTCTACCCCCTCTGTTCATCTACCATCTAACCCCGTCTACCCCCTCTGTTCATCTACCATCTAACCCCGTCTATCCCCTCTGTTCATCTACCATCTAACCCCGTCTATCCCCTCTGTTCATCTACCATCTAACCCCGTCTATCCCCTCTGTTCATCTACCATCTAACCCCGTCTATCCCCTCTGTTCATCTACCATCTAACCCCGTCTATCCCCTCTGTTCATCTACCATCTAACCCCGTCTATCCCCTCTGTTCATCTACCATCTAACCCCTCTGTTCATCTACCATCTAACCCCGTCTATCCCCTCTGTTCATCTACCATCTAACCCCGTCTAACCCCTCTGTTCATCTACCATCTAACCCCGTCTATCCCCTCTGTTCATCTACCGTCTATCCCCTCTGTCCATCTACCATCTAACCCCGTCTATCCCCTCTGTTCATCTACCATCTAACCCCGTCTATCCCCTCTGTTCATCTACCATCTAACCCCGTCTGTCCCATCTGTTCATCTACCATCTAACCCCGTCTATCCCCTCTGTTCATCTACCATCTAACCCCGTCTATCTGGTTAGGCAACAACATGGAAACAGGAGACTGATGGACCCTTATTGATTGGTTGAGTCAGTCATTCAGTCCCAGACACCTCAACATGAGGACCGTAGTGATCAATAAGGAAAACATAACCTCATTATCAGGAGCATTGAGCAATTGTGCATCCTGTTCCTGAGTAAGTAGAAACATCTTCCTCGTGATTCTGCTGAGCTTCCAAACGACTGCCCGATTTGTGTTACTATACTAACTAAGAACCCAGCAGATATGACAAGGCATTGATAGATCAATAGATGTGTTACTATACTAACTAAGAACCCATCAGATATGACAAGGCATTGATAGATCAATAGATGTGTTACTATACTAACTAAGAACCCAGCAGATATGACAAGGCATTGATAGATCAATAGATGTGTTACTATACTAACTAAGAACCCATCAGATATGACAAGGCATTGATAGATCAATAGATGTGTTACTATACTAACTAAGAACCCATCAGATATGACAAGGCATTGATAGATCAATAGATGTGTTACTATACTAACTAAGAACCCAGCAGATATGACAAGACATTGATAGATCAATAGATGTGTTACTATACTAACTAAGAACCCAGCAGATATGACAAGGCATTGATAGATCAATAGATGTGTTACTATACTAACTAAGAACCCAGCAGATATGACAAGGCATTGATAGATCAATAGATGTGTTACTATACTAACTAAGAACCCAGCAGATATGACAAGGCATTGATAGATCAATAGATGTGTTACTATACTAACTAAGAACCCAGCAGATATGACAAGGCATTGATAGATCAATAGATGTGTTACTATACTAACTAAGAACCCAGCAGATATGACAAGGCATTGATAGATCAATAGATGTGTTACTATACTAACTAAGAACCCAGCAGATATGACAAGGCATTGATAGATCAATAGATGTGTTACTATACTAACTAAGAACCCAGCAGATATGACAAGGCATTGATAGATCAATAGATGTGTTACTATACTAACTAAGAACCCATCAGATATGACAAGGCATTGATAGATCAATAGATGTGTTACTATACTAACTAAGAACCCATCAGATATGACAAGGCATTGATAGATCAATAGATGTGTTACTATACTAACTAAGAACCCAGCAGATATGACAAGGCATTGATAGATCAATAGATGTGTTACTATACTAACTAAGAACCCATCAGATATGACAAGGCATTGATAGATCAATAGATGTGTTACTATACTAACTAAGAACCCATCAGATATGACAAGGCATTGATAGATCAATAGATGTGTTACTATACTAACTAAGAACCCAGCAGATATGACAAGGCATTGATAGATCAATAGATGTGTTACTATACTAACTAAGAACCCAGCAGATATGACAAGGCATTGATAGATCAATAGATGGCTAAATAGGTTTTAAATGCCGAGTGGCGTAGCGGTCTAAGGCACTGCATCTCAGTGCAAGAGGCGTCACTACAGTCCCTGGTTTGAACCCAGGCTGTATCACATCCGGTCGTGATTGGGTGTCCCATAGAGTGGCGCACAATTGGCCCAGTATCGTCCGGGTTTGGCCGTCATAGTAAATAAGAATTTGTTCTTAACTGACTTGCCAAGTTAAATAAATAAATAAAAAGGGATACTGTAGAGCTTCCTGTCCTTGGACTCTGATCTCATGCGGCTGAGCTGCTGCCTGTGACAGCGGAGACTCCAGGGGTTGTGGCTGATCTTCTCTGAGCCCAGGCCGCTGTTATTATCCAGCATCTGGAAGGGAATATCACTGTAGATCTGGAGCTCTAGACGAGGACTCTTCAGCTCCTGGAGACTGGGTGGGGGACAATAAAACACACAGGACAACAGGGTTAACACAGGAGAGACCACTGGTCAACTACAGCACCACAGCATGCCAGTGTGGCTCTGGAGCCGCAGGTTAACTAACAGGTCTAACAGGTTAACTAACAGGTCTAACAGGTCAACTAACAGGTTAACTACAGCACCACAGCATGTCAGTGTGGCTCTGGAGCCGCAGGTTAACTAACAGGTTAACTAACAGGTCTAACAGGTTAACTAACAGGTCTAACAGGTCAACTAACAGGTTAACTACAGCACCACAGCATGTCAGTGTGGCTCTGGAGCCGCAGGTTAACTAACAGGTCTAACAGGTCAACTAACAGGTTAACTAACAGGTCTAACAGGTTAACTAACAGGTCTAACAGGTTAACTAACAGGTCTAACAGGTTAACTAACAGGTCTAACAGGTCAACTAACAGGTTAACTAACAGGTCTAACAGGTTAACTAACAGGTCTAACAGGTCAACTAACAGGTTAACTAACAGGTCTAACAGGTTAACTAACAGGTCTAACAGGTCAACTAACAGGTCAACTACAGCACCACAGCATGTCAGTGTGGCTCTGGAGCCGCAGGTTAACTAACAGGTCTAACAGGTTAACTAACAGGTCTAACAGGTCAACTAACAGGTTAACTAACAGGTCTAACAGGTTAACTAACAGGTTAACTAACAGGTCTAACAGGTTAACTAACAGGTCAACTAACAGGTCAACTAACAGGTCAACTACAGCACCACAACATGTCAGTGTGGATCTGGAGCTCCAGGGGCCTCATGCAGAAACAATACAGGTAAATGTAATAACAAGATTTAATCATTGCTAAAATAGTTAGACATATGAATCTATGTCCTATTTAATTTCCATGATCATTTCAGAATAAATTGCTCACTTTTTCTGACTGATGGTTCATACTGGTGAAGTAGCCTACAGGCCTACAACGTCCTCATTTCATTGGACCCCATTTTACAGTAGTAAATAGATCAACTACACTGAACATAAAATACAAAGTCAACATGTAAATGTCGGACCCGTGTTTCACGAGCTGAAATAAAAGATCCCAGAAATGTTCCACACGCACAAAAAGATAATTTCTCTCAAATTTTGTGCATGAATGTGTTTACATCCCTGTTAGCGACCATTTCTCCTTTGACAAGATAATCCTTCCACCTGACAGTTGTGGCATAATCAAGAAGCTGATTAAACAGCATGATCATTACACAGGTGCACCTTGTGCTGGGGACAATAAAATATCACTAAAATGTGCAGTTTTGTCACACAACACAATGCCACAGATGTCTCAAGTTTTGAGGGAGCGTGCAATTGACATGCTGACTGCAGGAATTCCACCATAGATGTTGCCAGATAATTTAATGTTCATTTCTCTCGGTAGGGCCTGTCCTACACGGCGTCTCGGTAGGGCCTGTCCTACACGGCGCCTCGGTAGGGCCTGTCCTACACGGCGCCTCGGTAGGGCCTGTCCTACACGGCGCCTCGGTAGGGCCTGTCCTACACGGCGTCTCGGTAAGGCCTGTCTTACACGGCGCCTCAGTAGGACCTGTCTTACACGGCGTCTCAGTAAGGCCTGTCCTACACGGCGTCTCAGTAGGACCTGTCTTACACGGCGTCTCAGTAGACCTGTCTTACACGACGTCTCAGTAGGACCTGTCTTACACGACGTCTCAGTAGGACCTGTCTTACACGGCGTCTCGGTAGGCCTGTCTTACACGGCGTCTCGGTAGGCCTGTCTTACACGGCGTCTCGGTAGGACAGGTCCTACACGGCGTCTCGGTAGGACCTGTCCTACACGGCGTCTCGGTAGGACCTGTCCTACACGGCGTCTCGGTAGGACCTGTCCTACACGGCGTCTCGGTAGGACCTGTCCTACACGGCGTCTCGGTAGGACCTGTCCTACACGGCGTCTCGGTAGGACCTGTCCTACACGGCGTCTCGGTAGGACCTGTCTTACACGGCGTCTCGGTAGGACCTGTCTTACACCGCGTCTCGGTAGGACCTGTCTTACACCGCGTCTCAGTAGGACCTGTCCTACACGGCTTCTCAGTAGGACCTGTCCTACACGGCGTCTCAGTAGGACCTGTCCTACACGGCGTCTCAGTAGGACCTGTCCTACACGGCGTCTCAGTAGGACCTGTCCTACACGGCGTCTCAGTAGGACCTGTCCTACACGGCGTCTCAGTAGGGCCTGTCCTACACCGCGTCTCAGTAGGACCTGTCTTACACGGCGTCTCAGTAGGACCTGTCTTACACGGCGTCTCAGTAGGACCTGTCCTACACGGCGTCTCAGTAGGACCTGTCTTACACCGCGTCTCAGTAGGACCTGTCCTACACGGCGTCTCGGTAGGACCTGTCTTACACGGCGTCTCGGTAGGGCCTGTCCTACACGGCGTCTCGGTAGGGCCTGTCCTACACGGCGTCTCGGTAGGCCTGTCCTACACGGCGTCTCGGTAGGCCTGTCCTACACGGCGTCTCGGTAGACCTGTCTTACACGGCGTCTCAGTAGGACCTGTCTTACACGACGTCTCAGTAGGACCTGTCTTACACGACGTCTCAGTAGGACCTGTCTTACACGACGTCTCAGTAGGACCTGTCTTACACGACGTCTCAGTAGGACCTGTCTTACACGACGTCTCAGTAGGACCTGTCTTACACGACGTCTCAGTAGGACCTGTCTTACACGACGTCTCAGTAGGACCTGTCATTACACGACGTCTCAGTAGGACCTGTCATTACACGGCGTCTCAGTAGGACCTGTCCTACACGGCGTCTCAGTAGACCTGTCTTACACGACGTCTCAGTAGGCCTGTCTTACACGGCGTCTCAGTAGGACCTGTCTTACACGGCGTCTCAGTAGACCTGTCTTACACCGCGTCTCAGTAGACCTGTCTTACACGACGTCTCAGTAGGACCTGTCTTACACGGCGTCTCAGTAGGCCTGTCCTACACGGCGTCTCAGTAGGCCTGTCCTACACGGCGTCTCAGTAGGCCTGTCCTACACGACGTCTCAGTAGGACCTGTCCTACACGGCGTCTCAGTAGGCCTGTCCTACACGGCGTCTCAGTAGGCCTGTCCTACACGGCGTCTCAGTAGGCCTGTCCTACACGGCGTCTCAGTAGGCCTGTCCTACACGGCGTCTCAGTAGGCCTGTCCTACACGGCGTCTCAGTAGGCCTGTCCTACACGGCGTCTCAGTAGGCCTGTCCTACACGGCGTCTCAGTAGGCCTATCCTACACGGCGTCTCAGTAGGACCTGTCCTACACGGCGTCTCAGTAGGACCTGTCTTACACGGCGTCTCAGTAGGCCTGTCCTACACGGCGTCTCAGTAGGACCTGTCCTACACGGCGTCTCAGTAGGCCTGTCTTACACGGCGTCTCAGTAGGACCTGTCATTACACGGCGTCTCAGTAGGCCTGTCCTACACGGCGTCTCAGTAGGGCCTGTCCTACACGGCGTCTCAGTAGGACCTGTCCTACACGGCGTCTCAGTAGACCTGTCTTACACGGCGTCTCAGTAGACCTGTCTTACACGGCGTCTCAGTAGGACCTGTCTTACACGGCGTCTCAGTAGGACCTGTCTTACACGGCGTCTCAGTAGGACCTGTCATTACACGGCGTCTCAGTAGGACCTGTCCTACACGGCGTCTCAGTAGGACCTGTCCTACACGGCGTCTCAGTAGGACCTGTCTTACACGGCGTCTCAGTAGACCTGTCCTACACGGCGTCTCAGTAGGACCTGTCTTACACCGCGTCTCAGTAGGACCTGTCTTACACGGCGTCTCAGTAGACCTGTCATTACACGGCGTCTCAGTAGACCTGTCTTACACCGCGTCTCAGTAGGACCTGTCTTACACGGCGTCTCAGTAGGACCTGTCTTACACGGCGTCTCAGTAGGACCTGTCTTACACGGCGTCTCAGTAGGACCTGTCATTACACGGCGTCTCAGTAGACCTGTCGTACATGTCTCTGCCTTCTGTGTGTAGCTCCTGAACAACACACAGGAACACAGGTTAACAACTAACGCAGGCCACCAAAACACAAACCCAGAGGCATCACAACATATTCAACTTAGTTAGCCAACCTACATTATTCCAGTCTATCGTATGAACAAATCAAGCAACTGGGTCCTACTCACTTCTCAGTGCTGTCACTCTCGTGCGGTAGCCTTTCCTCTTTGATCTCGGAGGTGGAGCGGTGGAGGCTGCGTCGGGAGTGTTTCCTCCGGGGTTGCTCCCTCTCCGGTAGGTCCTCGTGGTCCAGGATCTCGCTCTCCACGTACGGGTACGCCACCAGGTTGATGTAACCGTCAATATCCCCCTCAAAACACACCAAAACCATGCCTAGAAAGAGGAGAGGGGAGAAGGTGCACTTGAGTGGGTGATTTACACAATTACATTTGAAATATTTCAGAATACAATACAATGTTTAAATAAAAAATAAAAAATGTATTGGATCATAGAGTATGGAAAATCTTATGAAAATATAAAATTTGTATGGAATAAAAAAAAGCCTGCGTCAAATATTGTGATGATAATAAGGGTCTTTCATGGGAGAAAGACTGATGAGATATAATGTGTTGTCAGAAACCTGAAACGAGAGGAAAATACCACCAGTGTGTAAGATAAGCAGGGAAAGGGAAACGATACGGGTTCAGGTTTATAGGAGATAGAGGTGAATGTCATCTCATCTGGCCAGGCAGTCTGTCACAACAGTCAGGGTTAGGGAGAGGTTGAGAGGGAACAGGAGAGGAGAGACACAGCGAGAGACAGCGAGAGAGAAATAGGACTCATCTATCTCCTCTTTAATTCATTCTAGAGTGGTAGAGAATGTGTAGGTGAAAGATTACAGTAGAGAGAGACAGGCAGGGTGGAGCCAGAGTGAGTAAATGATGCTAGCCACTCTGTCCCTCTCTCTGAGGCGGCTGGGGCATTTCCTGAAACTTTCTGAAGAGAATGAGAATGCCCGTCTGTGTGTGTGCGGTGCGAGCGTCGACCGCTTTGTGTAGCCGTTAGCGATGATGCTAATGAAAACAGTCTTCTGGTTGATGGAAAGGCTTTCCCAAAATCCTTCTCTATTAAATGGTAACTACAATGTAGCCTTGTCAGTTTTACAAACTCTACCAAACTCTACAAAAACACAGCTAGGGCAGGGAAGGATGGGGTACGGCAGACCGGGGTAGGGGTGGAGTAGGGAAGGGTGGGGTACGACAGGGCGGGGAACGGCAAGGCAGGGCGGGGCGGGGTAGGGCAAGGCAGGGCGGGGCGGGGTAGGGCAAGGCAGGCGTGGGGAAGTATCAGCTTGGACGGGGAAGGGCAGCAGTAGGTAAATGCTCTTAGCTAGCCTCTCCTCTCCTGCTGAGTCTTGATAGATTGGATGGATAGATAGGATGGATGGATAGATAGATGGATGGATGACAGATGATGGATGGATGGATAGATAGATGGATGGATGACAGATGATGGATAGATGATGGGTAGATGGATGGATGATAGATTGATGGATGGTGGATGACGGATGGGTGGATATATGATGGATGGATGATGGGTGGATGATAGATGGATGATGGGTGGATGATAGATGGATAGATGGATGATGGGTGGATGATGGATGGATAGATGGATGATGGGTGGATGATGGGTGGATGATGGATAGATGATAGATGGATGATAGATGGATGATAGGTGGATGATGGATCGATAGATGGATGATGGATAGATGGGTGGATGATAGATGGATGGATGGATGATGGGTGGATGATGGATGGATAGATGATGATGATAGATAGATGGATGGATGGAGATGGATGGATAGATGATGGGTAGATGATGGATGGATAGATGATGGATGATAGATAGATGGATGATGGATGGAGATGGATGGATAGATGATGGATAGACAGCAGCTAAGGCTTTAGACTCTCAGATCCCTCCTAGATGATGTCACCAGTCGACCAGGACTCAACACCACTAGCCAATGGAGACAGGGCTGATGTCAGGGGAGGACCATGTGTGCTTACGTGTGTAAGTGAGAGACAGCCAGAGAGCGTAAGAGGAGAAAACGTGATTATGCGAGCACAGCAGTGTAACTGTGCTCCTGAAACAGAGAGCTAATTCTGTCAGGGATCAGTTTAATGACCATTAAATATTCAGCCTGTGTGTGTGTGTGTGTGTGTGTGTGTGTGTGTGTGACCAGAGCTCTTACACACAGTAGTTCAATCCCAGGTGAGCCGCTGGCATGAGCACGTATTCAAAAATCTTCACCTTTTACAGCACAACAAACAAGATGACATGGACAGATGGGACCTGATCCCAGATCAGCACAACAAACAAGATGACATGGACAGATGGGACCTGATCCCAGATCAGCACTACAGCACAACAAACAAGATGACATGGACCGATGGGAACCTGATCCAAGATCAGCACTCGTATTTTGAGACTTTTTATGAATATGGGCCCATCTTCTCTTTCATGCAACAGCAGCTAACTGAGCTCAGCAGCACTGAATAGGGCCATGTTGATCCAACTCAGGGGGTTCCCATACTTTTTTTAGCCCACGACCCCATTTTGATATCTGACAATTCTCGCGACCCCATTTTGATATCTGACAATTCTCGCGACCCCATTTTGATATCTGACAATTCTCGCGACCCCATTTTGATATCTGACAATTCTCGCGACCCCATTTTGATATCTGACAATTCTCGCGACTCCATTTTGATATCTGACAATTCTCGCGACCCCATTTTGATATCTGACAATTCTCGCGACCCCATTTTGATATCTGACAATTCTCGCGACCCCAACCATGTGAAAAAAATTACGTAAAGTATTCAGACCCCTTCACTTTTCCTCATGTTGTGTTACAGCCTTATTCTACAATACATTCATTTCCCCCTCATCAATCTACACACAATACCCCATAACGACAAAGCAAGAGTTCGCAAATTCATGAAAGATAACAGAAATACCTTATTTATATAAGTATTCAGACCCTTTGCTGTGAGACTCGAAATTGAGCTCAGGTGCATCCTGTTTCCATTGATCATCCTTGAGATGTTTCTACAACTTGATTGGAGTCCACCTGTGGTAAATTCAATTGATTGGACATGATTTGGAAAGGCACACACCTGTCTATATAATGTCACACAGTTGACAGTGCATGTCAGAGCAAAAGCCAAGCAATGAGTTCGAAGGAATTGTCCGTAGAGCTCTGAGACAGGATTGTGTCGAGGCACAGATCTGGGGAAAGGTACCAAAAAATGTCTGCAGCATTGAAGGTCCCCAAGAACACAGTGGCCTCCACCATTCTTAAATGGAAGACGTTTGGAACCACCAAGACTTCCTATAGCTGAACGCCCGGCCAAACTGAGCAATCAGGGGAGAAGGGCCTTGGTCAGGGAGGTGACCAAGAACCCGATGGTCACTCTTACAGAGCTTGAGAGTTCCTCTGTGGACATGGGAGAACCTTCCAGAAGGACAACCATCGCTGCAGCACTCCACCAATCAGGCCTTTATGGTAGAGTGGCCAAACGGAAGCCACTTCTCAGTAAAAGGCACATGACAGCCTGCTTGGAGTTAGCCAAAAGGCACCTAAAGGACTCTCAGACCGTGAAAAAGTAAATTCTATGTTCTGATGAAACGAAGATTGAATTCTTTGGCCTGAATGCTAAGCGTCATGTCTGGAGGAAACCTGGCACCATCTCTATGGTAAAGCATGGTGGTGGCAGCATCATGCTGTAGGGATGTTTTCAGTGGCAGGGACTGGTAGACTAGTCAGGATCGAGGGAAAGATGAACGGAGTAAAGTACAGAGAGATCCTTGATGAAAACCTGCTCCAGAGCGCTCAGGACCTCAGACTGGGGCGAAGGTTCACCTTCCAAAAGGACAACCCTAATCACGCAGCCAAGACAATGCAGGAGTGGCTTCGGGACAAGTTTCTGAATGTCCTTGTTGCCCAATCAGAGCCCGAACTTGAACCCGATCAAACATCTCTGTAGAGACCTGAAAATAGCTGTGCAGCAACACTCCCCATCCAACCTGACAGAGCTTGAGAGGATCTTCAGAGAAGAATTGGAGAAACTCCCCAAATACAAGTGTGCCAAGCTTCAAATCAAAGTTTATTTGTCATGTGCGCCGAACAGGTGTAGACCTTAGTGAAATGCTTAATAACAGGCTCTAACCAATAGTGCAAAAAAGGTATTAAGTGAACAATAGGTAGGTAAAGAAATAAAACAACAGTAAAAAGACAGGCTATATACAGTTGCGAGGCTATAAAAGTAGCGAGGCTACATACAGACACCGGTGAGTCAGGCTGATTGAGGTAGTATGTACATGTAGATATGGTTAAAGTGACTATGCATATGTGATGAACAGAGAGTAGCAGTAGCGTAAAAGAGGGGTTGGCGGGTGGTGGGTGGGACACAATGCAGATAGACCGGTTAGCCAATGTGCGGGAGCACTGGTTGGTCGGCCCAATTGAGGTAGTATGTACATGAATGTATAGTTAAAGTGACTATGCATATATGATAAACAGAGAGTAGCAGCAACTACTCTGGGGGGGGGGGGGGGGGGGGGGCAAATATGTAAACAGTCCGGGTAGCCATTTGATTACCTGTTCAGGAGTCTTATGGCTTGGGGGTAAAAACTGCTGAGAAGCCTTTTTGTCCTAGACTTGGCACTCCGGTACCGCTTGCCATGCGGTAGTAGAGAGAACAGTCTATGACTGGGGCGGCTGGGGTCATACTCAAGAAGACTCTAGGCTGCAAAAGGTGCTTCAACAAAGTACTGAGTAAAGGCTCTGAATACTTATGTAAATGTGATAATTCAGTCGATTAAAAAAATTTGCAAAAATGTCTAAAAACCTGGTTTTGCTTTGTCATTATGGGGTATCGTGTGTAGATTGAGGCTGTAACGTTTCAAAATGCAACGTAGTTAACAGCCCATGTTTACCTTTTTTAAATGTGGGGCTATGGCAGTCAAACATTCTAACAATATTTCTAATTGTCTTCTCAACTCACCATCACATACTTTTAATGTGGGGCTGTGACAGTCAATTGAAAATGAGTCTGACACAATGTATCTTATCTCACCTCCACTAATGAGATGGGTGTGCTTGACGCATGTCAGGGGGCGTGGTCGATAGAGCGCACCTCATCTCTGCTGTCAAATCCAACCTGGATGGATATTTGGTTTTAATGCAGACGAGAGTACTGAATCCAGCTTCACACAGATATGAGCTGAAGAAGGGTACTATGAGTTTTATGGTGCGTTCAAGACCACTGGAAATTCGGAAAAATGCGAGGTCAAATCACGATGTCATTAATCTTCAAACAGGAACTCCAGAAAGAGTCCAGAGTTCCCGAGTTGGATGACCGTACAAAATGATCGGAGACAAAATGTCCTCCCAGTCGGAGCTAGTTCAACCCCCCCCCCCCCCCCCCCCCCCCCAACTAGTTTCTAGTTGTCTTGAACACACTGAAGTTGGAAGTCGGAGATATCCGAAGTCGGAGACTTCCCAGTTGTTTTGAAAGCGCCATTAATGCTCAGAGGGAGAAAGCAGGGTATTTATTCCCTTTGAGTCAGAAACCAAAGCTTCTCCGTAGTGACCTGTGAATGCAGTTCCATCAGCTGTTCGATTTCACGATTTCACTGGCATGTCAACTGAGCCAGGATCACAGTCAAAACGGATTGGTAAGTAGGTCCCAAAGTGCTCTTCCAAGCATTGGAGGTGAGTAGTCATCACTCGAGTGGGACACTTACCGATGCTGTTTTCTGTTAGAAACATGCACAGCCCGAGGGAAGGGGGCGTGGTTCTCTTTCGAAAGACTCACCAATAAGAATTCTTTCCTCTGGATCCACTAATTGTTTTCACCATATCGATTGCGTTCGGTAATATCAAAGTCTCCGCAGAAGAGACACCCTAACGACACTGGGCCAATTGCGCTTCCGCCCTATGGGACTCCCAAACACGGCCGGTTGTGGTACAGCCTGGAATCGAACCAGGGTCTGTAGTGACGCCTCTAGCACTGAGATGCAGTGCCTTAGACCGCTGCATGTAGCCTACGGTCCTATCCAGAGCCACGTATAGGAACAATTAGGGTTAAGTGCCTTGCTCAAGGGCACATACAGATTTTTCACTTAGTCGGCTCGGGAATTGGAACCAAAAACCCATCGCTCTTAACCACTAGGCTACCTACCGCTAACTCAACGGGACCCCGTTGACCTAACTCAACGGGACCCCGTTGACCTAACTCAACGGGACCCCGTTGACCTAACTCAACGGGACCCCGTTGACCTAACTCAACGGGACCCCGTTGACCTAACTCAACGGGACCCCGTTGACCTAACTCAACGGGACCCCGTTGACCTAACTCAACGGGACCCCGTTGACCTAACTCAACGGGACCCCGTTGACCTAACTCAACGGGACCCCGTTGACCTAACTCAACAGGACCACGTTGACCTAACTCAACAGGACCACGTTGACCTAACTCAATAGGACCACGTTGACAGTGTTTTCCATTAGCACCGGCAGTTACCTTATCAGCCGGTTAGACTCATTTTCAGCCAGCTACTTTTCCACTTCATATTAACTAGGTTACTTTTCATTTAAAAGTTAAAAATTCGCTAGTCCGATTGCCTGGGGGAAGTAGAAAAAAATAGACAAGATGAATATAGATAAAATAAAAAAAGACCTATATCAAACAATTAGGCCAGTCCCATCAGAATTGGATCAGTGTCCTCCAGACATAATATTTTACACAATGTCCTCCCAATCTCAGAGTGTAATTATTGTAGACCTGCATTGACAGGCACAAGCCGTTTTTCAAATCATGCCTTTTTTTTTTCTTTGCTCAAAAGAAAGCACATTTGTTGAAATTCATTACTAGTTAGTGAGTTATTTGTCCGGTTATAGCTCATCTTTGGTCAGCAATGAAAATCCTGGGAAAGTGATGTTGTGTGCATCACCTGTGTGTGCCTGTGGCCCATAGCCAGAGGAGAGAGACATTACGCAGCAGGTAAAATAATGAAAACACAACAGACTAACTAGATAGCCAAACTACACAATGTGTTTGGAATTGGCTGATTCTCGCTAGTTAACTATTAGTGTGTATTAAGGTCAATGTCATATCCTAAAATAACTTTCCACCGGGACATGTGAATAACCGTAAATGGCCAGGTACAGTAGATGAAACCAATGCTGCATACTCCAGTTGTAAAACCGTCTCTCAAGCGCTCATAATTGGCCAGGATTCTTCTCTATTCCAAACTGTCCATGGTTATTCTGACAAAGCCTAATTAATAAGTAACTCCTATACGGTCAAGATCTCCCCTGAACATGGAATATTTTTTACCTTACAAATAGATATACATCTTAGTTCGCTACCTCACCCAACTTTAGTCATTTGATCCCTGGTTCATTGAATGGGGGATTTTTTTTTTAATAGAAGACAAAAACTATTTGGTTGTAATTGCATTGTTGCAGGATGGCTAACCATCCTCCTGGAGAGATATTGAGTGTGCAAGCTTTTACTCCAGTCCTGCTCTAACACCCCCACATTGTAAAAAAAAACAGCTGTTCAATAGGACCTGGTGTGTTTGAGCAGGATTGGATCAGGGTTGGAGCAGGGTTGGATCAGGGTTGGAGCAGGGTTGGAGCAAAAGCCTGCACACCCAGTATCTCTCCAGATGGAGGGTTGATGGACCACGTCTTACGCAGTATTTTACTCTGTGGGTGTTAAATGCCTTGCTGAAGGCTTCAACGGCAGGAGATGGCAGATAATACATGGGATCTGAAACCAGCAGACTTCCATTGTCAATAACAGTGATCCTAATAAAGGTTATTTTATGAGGTGGTTTCTGACGTCATACAATTTGTAATGTTTTGGCTCATGGTGTTACAGACCTTTATTTTGGGGGGTGAGTGACTTGAGTTTTCGGACAAGTAAAAAAAAAATCGTTTATACTTGTCCAAAGGAGATGTGGCAAAAAAAATGTGAATGTCAAGCCCTGATATACATATTCTAGTGGTCTATTGATAGGATAGGTGTCTGTCAGTCACAAAGTGAGCGATAACAGATGAACGCAGTCTGCTGTCCAGGTACAAATTGTCCGCGCTGTGGTTGGTTGCAGGCACATTTCTTTACACGGAGGGAGAGAGCATGATGCTGGTGAATTTGCACGTCCCATGTAATGTAATGTGGTAACACTGAGTTGGACATTGGGAAGGACGGTCAGAGCAGGGACATTGGGAAGGACCGTCAGAGCAGGGACATTGGGAAGGACGGTCAGAGCAGGGGCATTGGGAAGGACGGTCAGAGCAGGGGCATTGGGAAGGTGCTAAACAGGCATACAGAGACAGACTGGGACAGACTATTGTCACATACCTTTCTCTTTATGTGGAGTATGGGGACTCCAAATATTTATATATATATATAAATATATACCTGGCAGCACTCAGTAAGTTGAGGCTCTACTCTGTTGGATTTCAATGTATCTCTCAATGAAAATATTTGTACAGGTAAAAAAAATAGCTGGGCCTATTCAACGTCTATCCACCTAGAGCAACAATAAAGTCTGTGAATAAAACCTCCCCTACAAGGACATCATGTAATACCGTACCTTCCTCCTCCTGACGGATGTCAGGTATCCATATGTATGTTAGAGTATGACCTCAAGTCATCTGTCAGGAAATAGAACAGTCCATTCTCCTGATTAACCGCTGAGAGACACGTTACAGATCCCTCACTGCCTCCTCCTACAGGAATCCAGATCACAGCCAGACGAGAACCGGCACCACAGACCACAGCCAGACGAGAGCAAACACCACAGACCACAGACCACAGCCAGACGAGAGCAAACACCACAGACCACAGCCAGACGAGAGCCAGAACCACCGACCACAGTCAGACGAGAGCCAGAACCACCGACCACAGCCAGACGAGAGCCAGAACCACCGACCACAGCCAGACGAGAGCCAGAACCACCGACCACAGCCAGACGAGAGCCAGAACCACCGACCACAGCCAGACGAGAGCCAGAACCACCGACCACAGCCAGACGAGAGCCAGAACCACCGACCACAGCCAGACCAGAGCCAGAACCACCGACCACAGCCAGACCAGAGCCAGAACCACCGACCACAGCCAGAACAGAGCCAGAACCACCGACCACAGCCAGACCAGAGCCAGAACCACCGACCACAGCCAGACCAGAGCCAGAACCACCGACCACAGCCAGACCAGAGCCAGAACCACCGACCACAGCCAGACAAGAGCCAGAACCACCGACCACAGCCAGACGAGAGCCAGAACCACCGACCACAGCCAGACCAGAGCCAGAACCACCGACCACAGCCAGACGAGAACCAACACCACAGCCAGATGAGAGCCAGAACCAACACCACAGCCAGATGAGAGCCAGAACCAACACCACAGCCAGATGAGAGCCAGAACCACCGACCACAGCCAGACGAGAACCAACACCACAGCCAGATGAGAGCCAGAACCAACACCACAGCCAGATGAGAGCCAGAACCAACACCACAGCCAGATGAGAGCCAGAACCAACACCACAGCCAGATGAGAACCAACAACACAGCCAGATGAGAGCCAACAACACAGCCAGATGAGAGCCAGAACCACCGACCACAGCCAGATGAGAGCCAGAACCACAGCTCTTTCCACTGCAGTGCTTTTATAAGCTGTCTAACTCAATATGATTGATTAGACCAAACGATGCCATCCCAAACACAGATGGCTGGCTGGGGAGCCAGGCGTGCTGCTCTACGTGCATTATAACACTATGATTTACTCAGGATTTAGAAACATGGACACACTGTAAATGAAGAAAAATATCCTCATAAGTTAGTCACACCTTGCAAGTAGAGTATATTACGCTCAACAATATACTGAAAGATAGGCCAAATCAAAGACGGTATATTTTCAATATTAAAAAAATATATATATGTAAGAAAAGTGTTATTGAAATCAAAATACTACTCATTATTACTGAGCAAACGGTAAAGCAAACACAAACGTCTGCTTTGTAGCACCTACAGATGAAACATCATGGAGTCTTAAAGGAAGCCTGGGTAAGCCCAAAATGTAATATGCAAACTTTGATCAATTATTTCTCAATTATGCTTCAACATAAAAAAAAAAGTAGAATATATATGTCCACAATCCCTGATCCAATGCTCCAAGTCTATGGATTCATTTTGTGAATATCCCAAAGAATCATGGTCCTGTTTTGTTCTAGTTAGCTCCATAGACAGCCTGGCTAATGTTAATGTCTGTCTGATAGTTATAACATCCTGTCTCCTCTCTCAGATAGAGAACTCTGTGTACCGTCAGACCTGCCAAGAAAAAGGCCAAAGCCACACTGTGACAACAGGAGAGTCAGATCAAAGCCTATGAGAAGTCCTGGTCTGTCCTACTTTTGGCAGGGTGTGACAGTGTTTTTCCCAGGAGACTTAGTGACAGTGTGCGTCAAGGTCCACATGGTTTCTCTCTCTCTCTCTCTCTGAAGGCTGCAGGGGAAAGCCTCTGAGTGGGTGACGAGGACTGAATCCTACAGGAAACTAGGTTGTCTGTGTGACACTTCAAGAGAACACACTCAGGGACAATGTTGGTTGAGAATCAGACCTCATTGTCTTCTGTCTGCAACGTTTCCACCTGCACTGAGGGTTTGAGGGACCCTAGGAGGGGTAGGAGTGGAGGGGTAGGACTGGAGAGGTAGGAGTGGAGGGACCCTAGGAAGGGAGGGACCTTAGGCGTGGAGGGACCCTAGGAGGGGTAGGAGTGTAGGGACCCTAGGAGGGGAGGGACCCTAGGAGGGGTAGGAGAACGGGTAGGAGTGTAGGGACCCTAGGAGGGGTAAGACTGGAGGGGTAGGAGTGGAGGGACCCTAGGAGGGGTAGGAGTGGAGGGACCCTAGGAGGGGTAGGAGTGGAGGGATCCTAGGAGGGGTAGGAGTGGAGGGACCCTAGAAGTGGAGGGACCCTAGGAAGGGTAGGAATGGAGGGGTAGGACTGGAGGGACCCTAGGAGGGGTAGGAGTGGCGGGACCCTAGAAGGGGTAGGAGTGGAGGGACCCTAGGAGGGGTAAGACTGGAGGGGTAGGAGTGGAGGGACCCTATGAGGGGTAGGAGTGGAGGGGTAGGACTGGAGGGACCCTAGGAGTGGAGGGACCCTAGGAGGGGTAGGAGTGGAGGGACCCTAGGAGGGGTAGGAATGGAGGGGTAGGACTGGAGGGACCCTAGGAGTGGAGGGACCCTAGGAGGGGTAGGAGTGGAGGGACCCTAGAAGGGGTAGGAGTGGAGGGACCCTAGAAGGGGTAGGAGTGGAGGGACCCTAGAAGGGGTAGGAGTGGAGGGACCCTAGAAGGGGTAGGAGTGGAGGGACCCTAGAAGGGGTAGGAGTGGAGGGACCCTAGAAGGGGTAGGAGTGGAGGGACCCTAGGAAGGGTAGGAATGGAGGGGTAGGAGTGACGCCATCTGACTGTAATACCTTTGCCAGTGTGATTTTGGCCGTTTTGCGCGGCACAACACTCCCTGAACTGTTGCACAGTGGCACCTCTGTCAGCGTGTGATGAACCACAGTGCTTTTCATGGCACTACGCAGGAGGAGGAGCGCCCCACTTCTCTAGTCACTTCATCATCCAAACAGTGGGACATTCATTTGACATTGGAACATTCCTCCCACCTTTGTACTGGGTCAGAATGAACTGACAGACGGATGAATAGATGGGATGAACAGATGGATGAATGGGATGGACGGATGAATAGATGGATGGATGGGACGGACGAACAGATGGGATGAACAGATGGATGAACGGATGGATGAACGGATGAACAGATGGGATGGACGGATTAACAGATGGATGGATGATTGACGTGTGTTTAACTGAGAGCTTGTCAGGTAACATTACACTACCAGTGCTTGGTTCTGACGTGTGTGTGTGTGTGTGTGTGTGTGTTCCTCCTCTTACCTTTGTACTCCGGTGTAAACTCCTTCATCTCAGGAGGCAGCGACTCGTAGAAGCGTTGCTCCCGGCTGATGAGGGGTTTACACACCGTGTGGTCGTCGTAACGCATCATACTGGTGTGCCCTCCCACCTGGTGTACGAAGGGCTCTAGTGGTACCCCTCCACACCGCCGTCCCCCCTGGCCCAGCCCCAGCCCCCCGAGGCCTAACCCTGCCTGGCTCGCTCCGTGCTTCCCCGTTGCTGCTTCCATGGTGTGGGGAAGGCACATGGCGTTGGAGGGCCTGGTGGGGGTGGCGGGGGCATGGGCGAGCAGGCCGGGCGAGCGTGGGGTGCAGGGAGGCAGCTGGGAACGCACGCTGCCGCCGGGAGGGGGAGGAGCCAGCCCGCCAGCCGCAACCCAAACGGACCAATCAGATCCCGGCTCCTCGATGAAGAGCACCGGGCGATGACGTCACACCTTCGACAGCCACCTGAGAGATGGGAGGCAGGGTGGGGGAAGAAAGACGGAAAGAGAGAAGAGAAGAGAACGTCAGTCAGAATTGTTCATTATTCAGGCATTTTTAGGGGTGTGACATTTAAACACATTTGGGATCGATGACATTTATCACTCACGAGAGTGAGTGAGCGAGAGAGCGCGAGAGAGAAAGCGAGAGAGAGAGCGAGAGCGAGTGGGTTAATTGAGTGAGTGAACTAGCCGTACGCAGAACAGCATATAAAATATTTCCCATCCCAGGGCTCAGACAGCATCCAAACTGATTCACTATATAGTGCACTACTTTGACAAGAGCCCATAAGACACTATATAGGGAATAGGGTGCCATTTGGGAACGCAGCCATACATCCCCCCCACAACAACAACAGCACACACGTCAAGGCCACATGTCCCTGGAAAATATAATTCCTCATAAAGTCCAACTACCTCGTAAAATATAATTATAATAATGCTGGGGTGCTTAAATGTGTCCTGTTACACACTTGTACAAGTGTTTTTTGGGAAATGTCTTCCTTGCGAATCCCAACTCTCCCTGAGACAAGCGTAGGGAGTGGGGTCACCATTGTCCAGTGCCCCCAATTAGGGTTAAGTTCCTTGCTCAAGGGCACAGCGTCATATTTTGTTCCCAGCTTGGTCGGCCCCGGGATTCAAACCCACGACTTTTCGGTTACTGCCCCCATATTATTATGTATGTCTCAGATCAACTTTTCTCAGATCTTTAGTAGCAGGAGAAGTGTTTCAGAATTCAGGGTCAGATTACATCGACGTGATAAAACAACTACGTTAGAACACAGGAGTCTGCAGTGTCTCAGTGTAGGCCGAGCTAAGAGAGAGACACCGAAGTCTACCAGCGGAAAATTAACGTATGGATATGTAGGTTAATCTGCTGTAGAGCCAATCGGACTCCTTATCCACGTAACAGAACAAACAGATAGCTCACCTGACTCACCGGCCTACTGGATTATTAATCTGACACGTGATGTCTTTTCCATTCCACAATAGAAGCTTTCCAAATATAGGCTAATCAATTGTTAAAACGACATAGGGTCTGTTTTCCAGAGAGCATCTTGACTGGCTGCATCACCGCTTGGTGTGGCAACTGCTCGGCATCCGACTGCAAGGCGCTACAGAGGGTAGTGCATACGGCCCAGTACATCACCGGGGCCAAGCTTCCTGCCACCCAGCACCTCTATACCAGGCGGTGTCAGAGGAAGTCACAAAACATTTCAAAGACTCTAGCCACCTAAGTCATATACTGCTTTCTCTGCTACTGCCCAGCAAGCAGTACCAGTGCACCAAGTCTGGAACCAACAGGACCCTGAACAAGCCTTAAGACTGCTAAACAGTAAGCTAAACAGTTTGCTAAACAGTTTGCTAAACAGTTTGCTAAACAGTTTGCTAAACAGTTTGCTAAACAGTTTGCTAAACAGTTTGCTAAACAGTAAGCTAAACAGTTTGCTAAACAGTTTGCTAAACAGTTTGCTAAACAGTAAGCTAAACAGTAAGCTAAACAGTAAGCTAAACAGTAAGCTAAACAGTAAGCTAAACAGTAAGCTAAACAGTAAGCTAAACAGTAAGCTAAACAGTTAGCTAAACAGTTAGCTAAACAGTAAGCTAAACAGTAAGCTAAACAGTTAGCTAAACAGTTAGCTAAACAGTAAGCTAAACAGTAAGCTAAACTGTTAGCTAAACAGTAAGCTAAACAGTAAGCTAAACAGTAAGCTAAACAGTAAGCTAAACAGTTAGCTAAACAGTTAGCTAAACAGTAAGCTAAACAGTAAGCTAAACAGTTAGCTAAACAGTAAGCTAAACAGTAAGCTAAACAGTAAGCTAAACAGTTAGCTAAACAGTAAGCTAAACAGTAAGCTAAACAGTAAGCTAAACAGTAAGCTAAACAGTTAGCTAAACAGTAAGCTAAACAGTAAGCTAAACAGTAAGCTAAACAGTAAGCTAAACAGTTAGCTAAACAGTTAGCTAAACAGTAAGCTAAACAGTAAGCTAAACAGTTAGCTAAACAGTAAGCTAAACAGTAAGCTAAACAGTAAGCTAAACAGTTAGCTAAACAGTAAGCTAAACAGTTAACCAGCTACCCGGAATATCGGCATTGACCCTTTTTGCGCAAACTTTTTTTGTCTCATCACATACGCTGCTATTGTTTATTATGATGCGTTTTATCTTTTAATTATTTCTCTTTTCTGTCTCTCTGTATTGTTGGGAAGAACCTGTAGTTAAGAATTTCACTGTTAGTCTACACCTGTTGTTTACCAAGCATGTTACAAATACAATTTGATTTGGTAGTAGGCGAGGAGGTGTAATCTGGGAAACTGCTATGAGATAATGACTACTGGCCCATAACAGTGAGACAATGACTACTGGCCCATAACAGTGAGATAATGACAACGGGCCCATAACAGTGAGATAATGACAACGGGCCCATAACAGTGAGATAATGACAACGGGCCCATAACAGTGAGATAATGACTACTGGCCCATAACAGTGAGATAATGACTACTGGCCCATAACAGTGAGACAATGACTACTGGCCCATAACAGTGAGACAATGACTACTGGCCCATAACAGTGAGACAATGACTACTGGCCCATAACAGTGAGACAATGACTACTGGCCCATAACAGTGAGACAATGACTACTGGCCCATAACAGTGAGATAATGACAACGGGCCCATAACAGTGAGATAATGACAACGGGCCCATAACAGTGAGATAATGACTACTGGCCCATAACAGTGAGATAATGACTACTGGCCCATAACAGTGAGACAATGACTACTGGCCCATAACAGTGAGATAATGACTACTGGCCCATAACAGTGAGACAATGACTACTGGCCCATAACAGTGAGACAATGACTACTGGCCCATAACAGTGAGACAATGACTACTGGCCCATAACAGTGAGACAATGACTACTGGCCCATAACAGTGAGATAATGACTACTGGCCCATAACAGTGAGATAATGACTACTGGCCCATAACAGTGAGACAATGACTACTGGCCCATAACAGTGAGACAATGACTACTGGCCCATAGCAGTGAGATAATGTCTACTGGTCCATAGCAGTGAGATAATGACTGATGGCCCATAACAGTGAGATAATGACAAAGTGCTGCGTCTAACAGAACAAGAGGATGTAGTAATTTTTTACTACAGTCTGACAGACCATCCAAAAGACAAAGACAATGGATTACAAAGAACTGCAAATAGTTAAGACATTATGATGCCCTTTTTGTTGCCACTATCAGTTAAGAGTTGCGAGCTAATATATTTGAAAAGTAGGCATAACCCTCTAACGTTAACGGAACTACATTAGGTCGGTGGGTGGTGGGTACAGGGTGGGAACAGTGTGGGTGGGTGAGTGAGTGGGTACAGTGTGGGTTGGTGCGTGGGTACAGTGTGGGTTGGTAGTGTTGGTGGGTGGGTAGTGGGTACAGTGTTGGTGTGTGGGTACAGTGTGGGTGGGTACAGTGTGGGTGGGTTTACAGTGTGGGTGGGTGGGTACATTGTGGGTGGGTGGGTACATTGTGGGTGGGTGGGTGGGTACACAGTGTGGGTACAGTGTGGGTGGGTACAGTGTGGGTGGGTGGGTAGGTGGGTGGTGTGGGTACAGTGTGGGTACAGTGTGGGTGGGTGGGTACAGTGTGGGTGGGTGGGTAGTGTGGGTACAGGGTGGGTAGGTAGCTGGCCGCTAGACTAACTTACCAACCTAAAAACAGGGTTAATTTAGTGACTGACATAAGAGGAAAAACTGCTGACACCACAACCACATTTAAAAATTGCACCTTGTGTAATTCAACTATTCTACCTGGCAACAGACGTTGAAATCAAGTGTCCTACCTGAAAAAGAAGATGCTTATTTCTCCGAATGAGAACGATTTGCCAATTCCTTATACAAATGCATAGTTTTATGCTCCTGGCACATTTATAAAAACACAGACTACACAGCTAGCACATAAGTCTGTGGCTAAAATAATGCTAGCAGAACGTGGTACCGCGAGGTCGCGCGTGTGACAAAACTGAACATACATTTTCCATACTCGTGTTCATTGATACTCCCGTCTTAGTACGGTCTGCTCTGTTATACATTTTGGGAGTTAAGACAAAGGGTACAAAAAAGGTTTAAATGGATACTTGGGGATGTTGGAAATGAGGCCCTTTTACTTCCCCAGAGTCAGATTAATTTGTGGATACCATTTTTATGTCTCTGCGTGCAGTTTCTCTATATATATTTATATATTTTTCTGCTTATCTAAGCCTCTTGAGCTGTCTGTATCCTCCTGACTGGTGGTTCTAAAAAAAAAAATTAAAACAAATGCTTTTAAGCAGTATTCAGTAAATTTATTTATTGCTTTGCTTTTCTAAAGTCTACCAACCTAAAGTCTATCTATGGCTCTGGCTGGTCAACAACAGTGACATCATTTTGTCCGATTTGACCTCGGCCCTTTCGGCTTAATTTGTATCACCTTGAAGGCATGTGAGCCTTGGCGAGTGGCGGCGGCAGCGACAGCAATGCGGCCAGTCTGAACTAAATTTACAACATTGAAAGGACTAATGTCAGAGTGCGAAGGATTTAACACGGACCACAAATAGACACCGACAGCTTCTGTCAGTTTACATTATACTACTACTACTTTAGATATATACATTCTACTTATAGAACTGTATCCTGCCTACATACATATATTTTATTTATTTAACCTTTATTTAACTAGGTGACAATGGAGGGAAAAAAACGATTCCAAAAATCGATCTTGACACCGTCTGTCAGTTTACATAGATCCACCCAGTTTAGTACTTATAGAACTGTACAGTTTACATAGATCCACCCAGTTTAGTACTTATAGAACTGTACAGTTTACACAGATCCACCCAGTTTAGTACTAATAGAACTGGTCATGGCTACATGGTCCAGGGTCCATAAGTATAGTGCTATGCATTTCTCCATGCAGACACCTGACATTCAATTCATATTGTACTTATTAACAACCATCGCTATAGCTACATGTATACATACAAGCACTACGTATGCATTTGTTTGTGCATGCAAAACACTGGGACGAAATGTAAGTGTTTTAACTTCTCTTGGGTAGGTGGCAGCATTTGGAATTTTGGATGAAAAGCATGCCCAAATTAAACTGCCAGCTACTCATCCCCAGAAGATAAGATATGCATATTATTAGTAGATTTGGATAGAAAACACTGAAGTTTCTAAAACTGTTTGAATCATGTCTGTGAGTATAACAGAACTTATTTAGCAGGCGAAACTTCGAGGACAAACCATTCAGAATTGATTTTTTTTTGGAGTTCACTCTTTTCAATGAGTTTTCATTGGGAAACCAGATTTCTAAAGGGACCTTCTTGCAGTTCCTACCGCTTCCACTGGATGTCAACAGTCTTTAGAAATTGGTTGAGGTTATTCCTTTGTGTAATGAAGAAGTACGGCCATCTTGAAGGAGGGTCACTCGAAGTGTCCTGTTTGTTAGAAGCGCATGACCAGAAAGCTAGCTACAGTTGGTTTTAATCCTGTATTGAACACCGATCATCCCGTCTTCAATTTGATCGCTTATTTACGTAAAAAAATACCTAAAGTTGTATTACAAAAGTAGTTTGACATTTTTTGGCAAAGTTTACAGGTAACCTTTGAGATATTTTGTAGTCACGTTTCACAATTTGGAACCGGTGTTTTTCTGGATCAAACGCGCCAAATAAATTGACATTTTGGATATATATGTAGACGGAATTAATCGAACAAAAGGACCATTTGTGATGTTTATGGGACATATTGGAGTGCCAACAACAGAAGCTCGTCAAAGGTAAGGCATTAATTATATTTTTATTTCTGCGTTTTGTGTCGCGCCTGCAGGGTTGAAATATGCTTCTCTCTCTTTGTTTACAATGGTGCTATCCTCAGATAATAGCATTGTTTGCTTTCGCCGAAAAGCCTATTTGAATTCTGACATGTTGGCTGGATTCACAACCAGTGTAGCTTTAATTTGGTATCTTTCATGTGTGATTTAATGAAAGTTTGATTTTTATAGTAATTTATTTGAATTTGGCGCTCTGCATTTTCTCTGGCTTTTTGCCAAGTGAGATAGTAACGTCCCGCCTAAACTCCCGCCTAAATTTTTGGATATAAATATGAACTTTACCGAACAAAACATACATGTATTGTGTAACATGAAGTCCTATTAGTGTCATCTGATGAAGATCAAAGGTTAGTGATTAATTTTCTATATTTCTGCTTGTTGTTACTCCTCTCTTTGGCTGGAAAAATGTCTGTATTTTCCTGTGACTAGGTGCAGACCTAACATAATCGTTTGGTGTGCTTTCGTAGTAAAACCTTTTTGAAATCGGACACTTTGGCTGGATTTACAACAAGTGTATCTTTAAAATGGTGTAAAATACTTGTATGTTTGAGGAATTTAAATTATGGGATTTCTGTTGTTTTGAATTTGGCGCCCTGCAGTTTCACTGGCTGTTGACGAGGTGGGACACTACCGTCCCACATACCCTAGAGAGGTTAAAAAAGTCAGGGTGGCATAATTCCTATTTTCAGCTAAAGCAAGCCTGGTAGATCTGAGATTATGACAGCTAGGGCCACCCTGGTAGATCTGAGATTATGACAGCTAATCTAGTGATACTAAAGGAAAGTGGTAAGTGACCACGTGACAGTCTTGTTGTCGACCACTGGGTACACATCCCAAATGGCACCCTATTCCCTTTTTTAGTGCACTACTTTTGAACAGGGCAGTCTGGTTAAAAGTAGTGAACTACATAGGAAACAGGATGCCATTTGTGACAGAACCACAAACAGGTGAGGAACAAGATAACAAGCACTGGCTGTCTGCTTCAGAAGGGTTAACAGAGACTGTACATCACAGTGATTCCATCACACCCTGGGTTGGAAAGTAGGTCACTAATGCTCACCAGGCATGAAAGCAGAAGACATATTTTTTAAATGACTGTTCTTATTGGACAAGGTCAGGCAGTAGGGGCCCAACAGACATAGTTCAGGCAGCAGGGGCCCAACAGACATAGTTCAGGCAGCAGGGGCCCTACAGACATAGTTCAGGCAGCAGGGGCCCTACAGACATAGTTCGGGCAGCAGGGGCCCAACAGACATAGTTCAGGCAGCAGGGGCCCTACAGACATAGTTCAGGCAGCAGGGGCCCTACAGACATAGTTCAGGCAGCAGGGGCCCTACAGACATAGTTCAGGCAGCAGGGGCCCAACAGACATAGTTCAGGCAGTAGGGGCCCAACAGACATAGTTCAGGCAGTAGGGGCCCAACAGACATAGTTCAGGCAGTAGGGGCCCAACAGACATAGTTCAGGCAGTAGGGGCCCAACAGACATAGTTCAGGCAGTAGGGGCCCAACAGACATAGTTCAGGCAGTAGGGGCCCAACAGACATAGTTCAGGCAGTAGGGGCCCAACAGACATAGTTCAGGCAGTAGGGGCCCAACAGACATAGTTCAGGCAGTAGGGGCCCAACAGATATAGTTCAGGCAGCAGGGGCCCTACAGACAGTTCAGGCAGTAGGGTCCCTACAGACAGTAGGGGCCCAACAGATATACAGTTGAAGTCGGAAGTTTACATACACTTAGGTCGGAGTCATTTAAACTCGTTTTTCAACCACTCCACAAATTTCTTGTTAACAAACCATAGTTTTGGCAAGTCGGTTAGGACATCTACTTTGTGCATGACAAGTAATTTTTCCACTTATAATTCACTGTATCACAATTCCAGTGGGTCAGAAGTTTACATACACTAAATTTTAGAAAAAGCTGTTGCGCAGCAACTCACTGCCTTTCTGAAGACAAACAATGTATACGAAATGCTTCAGTCTGGTTTTAGACCCCATCATAGCACAGACTGCACTTGTGAAGGTGGTAAATGACCTTTTAATGGCGTCAGACCGAGGCTCTGCATCTGTCCTCGTGCTACTAGACCTTAGTGCTGCCTTTGACACCATCGATCACCACATTCTTTTGGAGAGACTGGAAACCCAAATTGGTCTACACGGACCAGTTCTGGCCTGGTTTAGATCTTACCTGTCGGAAAGATATCAGTTTGTCTCTGTGAATGGTTTGTCCTCTGACAAATCAACTGTGCATTTCGGTGTTCCTCAAGGTTCCGTTTTAGGACCACTATTGTTTTCACTATATATTTTACCTCTTGGGGATGTTATTCGAAAACATAATGTTAACTTTCACTGCTATGCGGATGACACACAGCTGTACATTTCAATGAAACATGGTGAAGCCCCAAAATTGCCCTCGCTAGAAGCCTGTGTTTCAGACATAAGGAAGTGGATGGCTGAAAACTTTCTACTTTTAAACTCGGACAAAACAGAGATGCTTGTTCTAGGTCCCAAGAAACAAAGAGATCTTCTGTTAAATCTGACAATTCATCTTGATGGTTGTAAAGTCGTCTTAAATAAAACTGTGAAGGACCTCGGCGTTACTCTTGACCCTGATCTCTCTTTTGACGAACATATCAAGACTGTTTCAAGGACAGCTTTTTTCCATCTACGTAACATTGCAAAAATCAGAAATTTTCTGTCCAAAAATGATGCAGAAAAATTAATCCATGCATTTGTTACTTCTAGGTTAGACTACTGCAATGCTCTACTTTCCGGCTACCCGGATAAAGCACTAAATAAACTTCAGTTAGTGCTAAATACGGCTGCTAGAATCCTGACTAGAACCAAGAAATTTGATCATATTACTCCAGTGCTAGCTTCCCTACACTGGCTTCCTGTTAAGGCAAGGGCTGATTTCAAGGTTTTACTGTTAACCTATAAAGCGTTACATGGGCTTGCTCCTACCTATGTTTCCGAGTTGGTCCTGCCGTACATACCAATACGTACGCTACGGTCACAAGACGCAGGCCTCCTAATTGTCCCTAGAATTTCTAAGCAAACAGCGGGAGGCAGGGCTTTCTCCTATAGATCTCCATTTTTATGGAACGGTCTGCCTACCCATGTGAGAGACGCAGACTCGGTCTCAACCTTTAAGTCTTTACTGAAGACTTATCTCTTCAGTAGGTCATATGATTGAGTGTAGTCTGGCCCAGGAGTGTGAAGGTGAACGGAAAGGCTCTGGAGCAACGAACCGCCCTTGCTGTCTCTGCCTGGCCGGTTCCCCTCTCTCCACTGGGATTCTCTGCCTCTAACCCTATTACAGGGGCTGAGTCACTGGCTTACTGGTGCTCTTTCATGCCGTCCCTAGGAGGGGTGCGTCACTTGAGTGGGTTGAGTTACTGACGTGATCTTCCTGTCTGGGTTGGCGCCCCCCCTTGGTTTGTGCTGTGGTGGAGATCTTTGTTGGCTATACTCGGCCTTGTCTCAGGATTGTAAGTTGGTGGTTGAAGATATCCCTCTAGTGGTGCGGGGGCTGTGCTTTGGCAAAGTGGGTGGGGTTATATCCTTCCTATTTGGCCCTGTCCGGGGGTATCTTCGGATGGGGCCACAGTGTCTCCTGACCGCTCCTGTCTCAGCCTCCAGTATTTATGCTGCAGTAGTTTGTGTCGGGGGGCTAGGGTCAGTTGGTTATACCTGGAGTACTTCTCCTGTCTTATCCAGTGTCCTGTGTGAATTTAAGTATGCTCTCTCTAATTCTCTCGTTCTCTCTTTCTTTCTCTCTCTCTGAGAACCTGAGCCCTAGGACCATACGTCAGGACTACCGGGCATGATGACTCCTTGCTGTCCCCAGTCCGCCTGGCCTTGCTGCTATTCCAGTCTCAACTGTTCTGCCTGCGGTTACGGAACCCCTACCTGTCCCAGACCTGCTGTTTTCAACTCTTAATGATCGGCTATGAAAAGCCAACTGAAAATTATTCATGATTATTATTTGACCATGCTTGTCACTTATGAACATTTTTGAACATCTTGGCATAGTTCTGTTATAATCTCCACCCGGCACAGCCAGAAGAGGACTGGCCACCCCTCATAGCCTGGTTCCTCTCTAGGTTTCTTCCTAGGTTTTGGCCTTTCTAGGGAGTTTTTCCTAGCCACCGTGCTTCTACACCTGCATTACTAGCTGTTTGGGGTTTTAGGCTGGGTTTCTGTACAGCACTTCGAGATATTAGCTGATGTACGAAGGGCTATATAAAATAAACTTGAAACTTGATTGACTAAGTTGACTGTGCCTTTAAACAGCTTGGAAAATTCCAGAAAATGATGTCATGGCTTTAGAAGCTTCTGATAGGCTAATTGACATAATTTGAGTCAATTGGAGGTGTACCTGTAGATGTATTTCAAGGCCTACCTTCAAACTCAGTGTCTCTTTGCTTGACATCATGGGAAAATAAAAAGAAATCAGTCAAGACCGCAGAAATAAAATGTAGACCTCCACAAGTGTTCGTCCATAGGAGCAATTTCATTTTTGAAAAATAAGCAGAGGGAGTTTTTTGAGCGAGAATAAAGATGACTTTCAAGTAGTAATACATGTATAAAAGCAACAGATACCATTAATAAGAAGGGGCTAGAGGAGTCTTATATGGTGAGCTACCGAGTGGCTAGGACAGGCAAGCCCTATACTATTGTGGAGGACTCAATTCTTCCTGCTGCCGTGGATATGGCTGGGACAATGCTTGGGGGAAATGCCAAAAAAACTACACAGACAACACCTTCATCAAACAACACTGTTTCACGACGCATCAGTGACATCGCAGGAGATGTTTTGAAACAATTACTGCTTTGCATACAAGCCAGTGAATTATATGCGTTACAGCTGGATGAGTCAACAGACATGGCGGGCCTGGCACAGGTCCTGATACATGTCCGTTACGTTTATGGGGGGTCAATTAAGGAAGACATCCTCTTCTGTAAACCAGGACAACATGGGAGGATATTTTTTAAAGTACTGGACAGCTTTGTGACATCAAATGGACTTTGGTGGTCAAGATGTGTTGGTATCTGTACTGATGGAGCTAAAGTCATGACAGGGAGACATAGTGGAGTGGTAACGCGCATGCAAGCAGTTGCTCCCGACGCCACTTGGGTAGAACTGCAGCATCCACCGAGAGGCTCTTGCTGCCAAGGGAATGCCTGACAGCTTGAAAGACGTTTTGGACACTACAATGAAAATGGTTAAGTTGGGGGGCAAGGCCCCTGAACTCTCGTGTATTTTCTGCTTTATGCAATGATATGGGCAGCGACCATGTAATGCTTTTACAACATACAGAAGTGCGCTGGTTATCAAGGAGCGAAGTATTAACACTTTTTTTTTTTTTGAGAGACAAGTTTAAAGTTTTCTTCACTGACCATAATTTTCACTTGTCTGACCGCTTGCATGATGACGACTGGCCTATCTGGGTGATGTTTTTTCTTTCCTGAATGATCTGAATCTAGGATTAGAGGGACTCTCCTCAACTATATTCAATGTGCGGCACAAAATTGAGGCTTTGATTAAGAAGTTGGAGCTCTTTTATGTCTGCATTAACAAGGACAACACACAGGTCTTTCCATCATTGTATGATTCTTTGTGTGCAAATGAACTCAAGTTTACGGACAAAGTCAAATGTGATATAGCGAAGCACGAGTGAGCTGGGTGCGCAATTACGCAAGTACTTTCCCGAAACGGATGACACAAACAACTGGATTCGTTATCCCTTTCATTCCCTGCCTCCAGTCCACTTACCGATATCTGAACAAGAGAGCCTCATTGAAATTGCAACAAGCGGTTCTGTGAAAATTTAATTTAAAAATCAGAAGCCACTGCCAGATTTCTGGATCGGGCTGCGCTCAGAGTATCCTGCCTTGGCAAATCGCGCTGTTAAGACAATGATGCCCTTTGCGACCACGTACCGATGTGAGAGTGGATTCTCGGCCCTCACTAGCATGAAAACTAGTTACAGGCACAGACTGTGTGGGAAATTATTTAAGACTGAGACTCTCTCCAATACAACATTGCAGAGATGTGTATTCTTTCAAGCACACCCTTCATTAACATGTGGTGAGTTTTTCAACATTTTCGATGAACAAATAAGATTTTATATGTAAGATGGTTAAATAAAGAGCAAAATTATTGACTATTATTATTTGTGCCCTGGTCCTATAAGAGCTCTCTCTAAGAGCCGGGTTGTGACAAACTCACACTCATTCTTATGTTTAATAAATGTATTGTATAGTGTGTGTTTGGCAGGCTTACAATGACGGCAAAAAAACAACATTTGAGAGTGCGCTGACCCTGGTGCTAGAAGGGGTACGCAGCTGGAGGTTGAATGTTTGAAGGGGTACGGGACTATAAAAAGTTAGGGAACCACTGGTCTACAGCTTATCATGAGGTATTCTAACTCAGGCGTGCAAAAATGTCAGACTTCCTTGACAGACCGCTCACCCCTTCTCCCTTCGTCTTACCCGAGTCCGCCGTCCGGTCTTAACGACGCAAATAAAACCCAGCGAGATTTACTGTATATTATCAACGTCCTCATTCAGCCACGACTCTGAGAAACATAGAATATTACAGTTTTTCAGGTCCCGTTGATAGAATACTGTAGATTGGGGCTCATCCAGGTTGCTCTGAATGCACGTTCACCAATAAAAAAAAATTAAAAAAGGGCAATGACGGTCTATTTGCTCGCCCGACAGTCTCGTCAGGATGCCGCCTCACCGGCCTCTTTTACCGCCGCGTCCTCTTCCGATTCCAGGGGATTACGGCCTGGTCCGCAGAACGTCCAGAGCTGCCTATTCGTTGAAGTAGAAATGTTGATCCAAATCGAGGTTATTGATCGCTGTTCTGTCCAGATGCTGTTTTCGGGTCATTGGAAATAACATTATTTGTATTTATTTTTTATTTCTAATAGCAGGATTGGTCAGGAGCTGGTAAGACAGTTGCTATCCACTGCAGCGCTGTATCTTCTTCAGCTGACAGTGACATCATAAAACATTCTTCAGCTGACATCATAAAACATTCTTCAGCTGACAGTGACATCATAAAACATTCTTCAGCTGACAGTGACATCATAAAACATTCACCCATAAAGTGATATCAGCAAATGGAGATTCCAGCGATATCATGGCGATGACGTCCATCCAGCAGTGTGTTGCTGACGTCTTTGCACCAGGTTTCCATGTGAGACAACAGATTGTCAACTCAACATGAGCAGCTTGGCCCCAGTGCCAGTCTTCCCACCGCAATCACTCTCTTCCCTACACACTGCTAACGATGTATCCCAAATGGCATTTTCCCCTATAAAAAAGGCATTACCTTTGGACCAGAGCCCTATTCCCGATACAGAGTCCTGGTCAAAAGTAGTGCACTATAAAAAGGGAATAGGGAACCATTATGGGGCGCAACCAAAGAGTAGTAATTTGTTGCCAAGAGCACTCAGTGTTAATATCAACAGGAAATAGAGCTTATCAAAAAAGGTGAAAATGTAATCCGTAACACCTCAACTCACTGATTTACATGTGTTTAATTATATATTTTTGCTTTAAAATATTCAAAAATGTTTTGACAGGAATCGTAATATAAGGTTCATTAGTAGGGGAGGAGAGAGAGAGACTTGAGTTGTGTCTTTAATGAGACACCCTGATTACACTAATAACACCACATAACCCCCCGTCTCACCCCTTGACACAAGAGACACCCTACAGCCCCCCGTCTCACCCCTTGACACCATACAGCCCCCCGTCTCACCCCTTGACACAAGAGACACCCTACAGCCCCCCCGTCTCACCCCTTGACACACGAGACACCCTACTGCCCCCCGTCTCACCCCTTGACACACGAGACACCCTACTGCCCCCCGTCTCACCCCTTGACACAAGAGACACCCTACAGCCCACCGTCTCACCCCTTGACACAAGACACCCTACAGCCCCCCGTCTCACCCCTTGACACAAGAGACACCCTACAGCCCCCCGTCTCACCCCTTGACACAAGAGACACCCTACAGGCCCCCCACATCTCACCCCTTGACACAAGAGACACCCTACAGGCCCCCCACATCTCACCCCTTGACACAAGAGACACCCTACAGGCCCCGCCTCTCACCCCTTGACACAAGAGACACCATACAGGCCCCGCCTCTCACCCTAGTCTGATTACCTTCCCTTTCTCCCTCCTAGACACAAGACACCCTATTGGTCTCCCCAAAGTCTCTTCCAGCCTCCCCCTCCCCAGACTCCCAATGTCACGGGTTGTGACCTAAAAAGTAGAGAGCTGTGAGATAAGAAAGTATCTCACATTCCAACTCAGCTGGACTTGGACCATAACACCAGATAGGAAGGACAACAACAGTTCTGTCTGAGAGGCAGAGGGAACAACTATTACTGCGCTGGACACACGCGTACTAAGGATGGGCATTTGAAATTCTATTTTACTATTCAAATAATATCATGACATTCTTTCGAATATCCGGATAGTCAAAATAAAAATAATTGTTATCGACTCTCGAAAAAAATCCGAATAACGCAAATGCACATGGCAGGAGGTAAACAGCAGGCTTTTCTCTGGTAGTTTGGCTAGCAGCAAAAGACAGAAGTCTGATTTTTCGCCATGATAGAACTGATTCTTATTACAATAAGGTTTCCTGGTAAGTGCATTTATCGGTGTCAGGTATTGTAAAAGCTCTGTTAGGTCAGCACCTGCCATTGCTATTTGAAGTGTGGGGGGGGATACCGATGTCAGGGCAGACCGGAGAGCTGAATGCTCAAAGCACACTAATAAAAACGACCATTCTTAAAGTTTGTTGTTTATTAGGTAGGAAATTATCATTACATTTTCTTCCCCAAAAAATTAAGACTCACTCAAGTAATCGAAATACTAACATCCATTTCAGATATTCGACGAACAGTGCCGATCCCTAGGTCGCACACGAAAAACACACACGCTCAAAATGTGCACGCACACACACTTCACAAACTTGTCAACAGAGCCACTGTGACAGAGATAACAGCCAGTGACCACTAGAGAAAAATTAGGGATGTGACAAATGGACAATTTTGCTTAAAAGTTTAAACTGCAGTGGTCTAGGGCACTGCATCGCAGCGCTAGCTGCGCCACCAGAGACTCTGGGTTCGCGCCCAGGCTCTGTCGCAGCCGGCCGCGACCGGGAGGTCCGTGGGGCTACTCACAATTGGCCTAACGTCGTCCGGGTTAAGGAGGGTTTGGCCGGTAGGGATATCCTTGTCTCATCGCACACCAGCGACTGCTGTGGCGGGCCGGGCGCAGTGCGCGCTAACCAAGGGAGCCAGGTGCACGGTGGTTCCTCCGACACATTGGTGCGGCTGGCTTCCGGGTTGGAGGCGCGCTGTGTTAAGAAGCAGTGCGGCTTGGTTGGGTTGTGTTTCGGAGGACGCATGGCTTTCGACCTTCGTCTCTCCCGAGCCCGTACGGGAGTTGTAGCGATGGGACAAGATAGTAATTACTAGAAATTGGATACCAAGAAAATTGGGGAGAAAGGGGTAAAATTGAAATTAAAAAAAATAATTAAAAAAAGTTTAAACTGCCATTTATTTTTTTTATTTTTTTTTAATCGGTTTTCAGTTAAAACAATACGAGAATCATAAAAATTCCTCGTCGATTCCCAACGTAGAATAATGGTCCTATTACCTATTACATGCAGTAACCGAGGCGCTTTCAAAGGGCCACATATCATCATAATCCCGAAAGGTGTCATCGGTACAGGTAGCCCTGCTGTAGTTTCATAATATGGAGACAAAAAACACCCCCAACCCACTCAGCAACGAAGAGTAGCCCGTGCAAGCAAGACAGGCCTGGACATACCTCTGTCTCCCAGCGACATTGGTCCCATGAATAAACTAGGATATTCTACAGGCAACAGGCACCCTATTCCATAGTACACAAAGCACTACGTTTGACTTGATCCCTATGGGTCTTCGAGTACCCTATTCCCTATATTTGGGATGCATACAGCCTATGACCACTACACATACAGCACAGCCAGGAGATTTCCTCTTGTAAAAATAGAAATGCTCAGACAGCAACTCTTGAAAGACAATACAGGAGAAGTGGACTTCAATTGCACGTATAATATTGTTTAAACACTTGTCTTCCAAGAGTTGCCCCTCTGGGATGAATAAAGTTCAGGCTATTGGCTTGAACTGACATTCTCTTTTAACGTTCTCTCGTCTGATTAGTATTGTTTTTCCACCAGAGATGTCTTCTTCTCCTCTGGTCAGTATTGTTTTTCCACCAGAGATGTCTTCTTCTCCTCTGGTCAGTATTGTTTTTCCACCAGAGATGTCTTCTTCTCCTCTGGTCAGTATTGTTTTTCCACCAGAGATGTCTTCTTCTCCTCTGGTCAGTATTGTTTTTCCCCCAGAGATGTCGTCTTCTCCTCTGGTCAGTATTGTTTTTCCACCAGAGATGTCGTCTTCTCCTCTGGTCAGTATTGTTTTTCCACCAGAGATGTCGTCTTCTCCTCTGGTCAGTATTGTTTTTCCACCAGAGATGTCTTCTTCTCCTCTGGTCAGTATTGTTTTTACACCAGAGATGTCTTCTTCTCTGGTCAGTATTGTTTCCCCCAGAGATGTCTTCTTCACCTGTAGACTGTAAAGGTTGTAGCCAGGGTCACAGGGGTAGACACTGACAGAGCATGTGTCCAAAATGGCACCCTATTCCCTATGGGTCCTTGTCGAAATGAGTGCACTATATAGGGAATAGGGTGCCATTTGGCACATATCCAGACTGGCCACTTAAAGGTTTATAGAAGAAGCTCATTAGTTAGAGCTGCGGTCAATACTGTTTACTGAGTATGGTACTGTTGCAGTGTGGCAATCCTAACACACTGCTCTGAGAAGGGAATCAAAGAAACCAGAGAAAGGGAACTACACTATGATGAGGATGAGGAGGGAAGAGAGAGAGCAGAGGGGAATGAGTGAGACAGACTATGTTATGAGAAGGAGGAGAAGGGCGGAGGAATAAGAGAGACAGAGCAAGCGAGAGAGAAGGAATGAGTCTGTTTATGTTAGGAGAAGAGGAATAGAGAAGCACTGTTTATATAAGGGAACGGGAGGACTGCTCTAGCAGGATTACCACAGGGCTCAGAGAGAGCAGAGATGAGTCATCAGACAGACAGTCGAGCAGAAGAACATGGAGAGGGATGAGAGAAGAATAAGAGGAGAGTGTACTCACTGTACACTGTATTGCAATGCAGTTGAGACATCATAAGCTACTTCTGAATGGAAATAGCCCCTTTTTCCAGCCTATGATTAGCTAGCGTTTTGAATTGAGTGTTTTTCAAATTTTCACAAACAACGGTCGTTTTGACCTCTTTCGGAGCTTTTTTGAGGAAAAAAGTAGCCCATGCTAAAATCTTCCCCTGCTTCTCTGCTCTTCATAGACGAAGTCGGATTTCAAATCGGGGCTTCCAATTTGAATTGAGTCATATGTCCACGCAACTCTGGTGAACAGGTTAGCTAGCGTTTTGAATTGAGTCCTACGTCCACGCAGCTCTGGTGAACAGGTTAGCTAGCGTTTTGAATTGAGTCCTACGTCCACGCAGCTCTGGTGAACAGGTTAGCTAGCGTTTGATTAGCTAGCGTTTTGAATTGAGTCCTACATCCACGCAGCTCTGGTGAACAGGTTAGCTAGCGTTTGATTAGCTAGCGTTTTGAATTGAGTCCTACGTCCACGCAGCTCTGGTGAACAGGTTAGCTAGCGTTTGATTAGCTAGCGTTTTGAATTGAGTCCTTCGTCCACGCAGCTCTGGTGAACAGGTTAGCTAGCGTTTGATTAGCTAGCGTTTTGAATTGAGTCCTACGTCCACGCAGCTCTGGTGAACAGGTTAGCTAGCGTTTGATTACCTAGCGTTTTGAATTGAGTCCTTCGTCCACGCAGCTCTGGTGAACAGGTTAGCTAGCGTTTGATTAGCTAGCGTTTTGAATTGAGTCCTTCGTCCACGCAGCTCTGGTGAACAGTGCTGAGCTGCATAAGAGAGATTAGGTAACATTACGGACACAAGCAATATCAACGTTGAATACATTTCCGGTGACCATCAGCTAGTACTGTTCTGGCCCCCCCACAAGTATAACTTCTCCTCAAAGTCAACTGCAGTGCATTCAGAAAGAAGTCACACCCCTGGACGTTTTCCACATTTTGTTGTGTTACAGCCTAAAAACAAATGTGTCACTGGCCACATTACCCCATAATGTAAAAATGGAATGATGTTTTAAGAATTTTTTACTAGTGAATAAAAAAATATAAAGCTGAAACGTCTTTAGTCAATAAGTATTCAACCCCTTTTGTTATGGTGATGCCTAAATAAGTTCAGGAGTAAACATTTGCTAAAAAAGTAATATAAGTTGCATGTCATGGACTCAGTATGTGCAATAGTCGTTAAACACTACCTCCTCTCTGTACCCAACACATACAATTATCTGTAAGGTCCTTCAGTCGAGCAGTGAATTTCAAACACAGATTCAACCACAAAGACCAGGGAGGGTTTCCAATGCCTCGTAAAGAAAGGCAACTATTGGCAGATGGGTAAAAAAATATATATATATCTGAGTATGGTGAAGTTATTAATTACACTTTGGATAGTTTATCAATACACCCATTCACTAGAAACATACAGAAGTCCTTCCAAACTCAGTTCCCGGGGAGGAAGGAAACTTAAGATGGATCAACAACAGTGTAGTTATTCCACAATACTAACCTACACTGAACCAAAATATAAATGAAACATGCAACAATTTCAAAGATTTTATTAAGTTACAGTTCATATAAAGAACTCAGTCAATTTAAATGAATGTATTAGGCCCTAATCTATGGATTTCACATGACTGGGAATACAGATATGCATCTATTGGTCACAGATACCTTAAAAAAAAGGTAGGCTGGTTTTCTGACCCTATCTGGTGACCACCATTTGCCTCATGAATTAAGCGCAGACAAAATCCTAGAGGAAAACCTAGTTCAATCTGCTTTCCAGCAGGACAATACCCTAAAACACAAGGTCAAATCTACACTGGAGTTAATTACCATGACGACAGTGAACGTTCCATAGCCGTTGATAAGTGCTAATTAACCATTCCGCGTTGTGCTGTTATTTCTGATTTTAAAACATAAATATGTCCAGTGAAAGCAGATAATTATTAATTGCATGACACACAAAATGTGGATACACATTGTCCTGAACGCTAATCAATAAAAAAAGGTCTTAAATCCTCTGCTCCGTTTTGCTCGTTTACAGCAGGTCATTTCAGAGAACTGTCAGAGATGATAAATCCTCTGCTCCGTTTTGCTCGTTTACAGCAGGTCATTTCAGAGAACTGTCAGAGATGATAAATTCTCTGCTCTGTTTTGCTTGTTTACAGCAGGTCATTTCAGAGAACTGTCAGAGATGATAAATTCTCTGCTCTGTTTTGCTTGTTTACAGCAGGTCATTTCAGAGAACTGTCAGAGATGATAAATTCTCTGCTCTGTTTTGCTTGTTTACAGCAGGTCATTTCAGAGAACTGTCAGAGATGATAAATTCTCTGCTCTGTTTTGCTTGTTTACAGCAGGTCATTTCAGAGAGAACTGTCAGAGATGATAAATTCTCTGCTCTGTTTTGCTTGTTTACAGCAGGTCATTTCAGAGAACTGTCAGAGATGATAAATTCTCTGCTCTGCTTGTTTACAGCAGGTCATTTCAGAGAACTGTCAGAGATTTAATACAGCCTGTAGTGTACCGATCATTACATTTAATACAGCCTGTAGTGTACCGATCATTACATTTAAATACAGCCTGTAGTGTACAGATCATTACATTTAAATACAGCCTGTAGTGTACAGATCATTACATTTAAATACAGCCTGTAGTGTACCGATCATTACATTTAAATACAGCCTGTAGTGTACCGATCATTACATTTAATACAGCCTGTAGTGTACCGATCATTACATTTAAATACAGCCTGTAGTGTACCGATCATTACATTTAAGTGCTTGAGCAATGATATCGGTTTTTAATGGAAAACACAAGAATTACAATGAAGGCTTGGTGGGTAACTAAAAGATGACCGAGATTGATAACAGCTGCGTGTAGCCTAGCCCTATTTGCATTGGTGTGTGTGTGTGTGTGTGTGTGTGTGTGTGTGTGTGTGTGTGTGTGTGTGTGTGTGTGTGTGTGTGTGTGTGTGTGTGTGTGTGATATCTTGTCTGCATGAGTGGTTGACAGAGGAATGTGGACAATGTGTTCCTGCATTAGGCACGGTCGCTAGCAGCTGGGTTAGTGAGAAAGCTAATCTACTGGAGATTCAGGAAAAGACATCACCCAGTCTGTCCACGACAGTACCATGGGCTGATTGGGCCCTCTCTCAACGCATCTTTCCTTGATTCCTCACATCTGCTCTCCTCATCATCACCTCCTCTTCAAGGAGAAGGAGAAATTCCTCTCCTCCAATACGTTTTAAAAGAAGGAGATGGCGAGAAGAGAGGACCCGACGAATTGAGGAAAGATTAATTGAAAGAGATCCATGAACTTAAATCAGACAGGGACCACATAGGGGTTCCCGAGCGGTGCAGAGGGCTAAGGCACTGCATCTCAGTGCAAGAGGCGTCACTACAGTCCCTGGTTTGAATCCAGGCTGTATTACAACCGGCCGTGATCGGGTGTCCCTTAGGGCGGCGCACAATTGGCTCAGCGTCGTCCAGTAAAAGGGATGGCCGGGGTAGGTCGTCATTGTAAAATAAGAATTAGTTAACTGACTTGCCTAGTTAAATAAAATAAAAAATATGCTTCTCTCCCACAGTCCACAGAGTAAACAACACTAGTCTCAAGAGTGTTGTCAACACAGTACACACACACACGTGTCAGGGGTGAACACAGCACACACACACACACACGTCTCAGGGGTCAACACAGCACACACGTCTCAGGGGTCAACACAGCACACACACACACACACACGTCTCAGGGGTGTTGGTCAGTAAACGGTGTTCTCAGGGGTGTTTAAAGACTAAAATAGACATCTGTGTGTGGCTGTGGCCACATCTGACTCTGGATGGAATCACTTTGTCAAGAGACAAATATTTGCTCAAAACCAGTTCCCCTCCCCCCCCAGCAGAATAGCGTGACCTTTTAGAACTGGAAAAATAAGAATGAATTGGACATCAATTCCTCCACTGTATTTCTGTTCATAGGACTGCAGTATTCAACTCACACTGATACGTGGTAAAGAGATCAATGGAATTAGACCAAAACAATGGAAAATGCCACGCGTCCCCCTGTTCAATGTGCCACGCACACGTTCAACTAGCACCACCGGTTTCTATAAGGGCTCGCTACGCTACCAGTTTAATATGAACGGGAGTTAGCATTCCCCCCCCCCCTTCTTTACTTAACCCCTCCAAAAAAAAGGACAACTTCTAAATGTTACACAGCGGAATCTGATTTTAGTAACCACATTGTGGGCCTGTTAGAACACATAAAACATATACAGATTTTTACGAATATCCACTTGGTTCACATCAGCTTTCATGACGGCGTCCATGCGCTATCATCCCCCACTGTGTGTTCCATAGAGCTCTTTACCACAGGTGTACTAACACTGAATGAGAAACACTGACCTCAGATGTCAAGACCTACGGTGATACTGATGACACTACACCATTGTGACCAACATCTGCACATAAATATGAACACAGGGTAGGCTACATGTGAATCAATCACAACATTGACTACAAAGAAGCCTGGAAAACATGAATATGCCAAGGTGGGGGGGGGGGGGGGGGGGGCATGTTCCCAGACCCCCCCCCCATTACCCAACGCGTTAGACTTCCTGGATACCAGGAAGTTCCTGCAGCTTGGTTTTGTAATCGTTAGCCTATAGCAGTGGTCAACAAACTTTTCTGAGTCAAGATCACTTTCGCAGGAATTAGGTTTGTGCAGTAGGCAGGCCTAATTCATTATCACAGCATATTGTCTAGATGCCTGGCCTAATACATCACAGCATATTGGCTATATGCCTGGCCTAATACATTATCGCAGCATATTGTCTAGATGCCTGGCCTAATACATTATCACAGCATAATGTCTACATGCCTGGCCTAATACATTATCGCAGCATATTGTCTAGATGCCTGGCCTAATACATCATCACAGCATATTGGCTATATGCCTGGCCTAATACATTATCACAGCATAATGTCTACATGCCTGGCCTAATACATTATCGCAGCATATTGTCTAGATGCCTGGCCTGACAATATTGTTCTTCTCAGAACATGTTATATTTCAAAACTCAAGCTTTGATTACAAAACAGATCAGATGTAGAATTTGCAACCCACAGCTGGGCATAAATTGAAATAATTTTCAAATAATTAGCTTTTATATTTTACTGGAACTGATGGTAACTCGGGGGGGGGGGGAAACAAGTTCAAATCATGACATCAGTGATCTTCAAATCAGAGGTCAAGAAAGATGCCAGAGATTACAACTTGGAATTCCGAGTTAGATGACCGTTCATAACGATTTTTCCCAGTCAGAACATCCCCCCCCCCCCCCCCCCAACCCTAACCCCCTCAAAGTTCCCAGTTGTCATAAATGCACTGAAGTCGGAGATTTTCGAGTTCCTAGTGGTTTTTGGACATGGCATTAGTCTCAGCGGAGGGAGGGAGATGCCACTTCTCACGGTGCCTGCTCTCTCATGCCCTTCCTCCAGTGAGACTAACCAGAGAGCGGACACCATCTTCTACCTGATGGCGAAACTCGAGTCGCACCGCATCTGCCTCAGGAACAACATACATTTTTTGCATATGACCAGAGAAAGTGAAATATTCCTCAATATTAAAATAGACACGACGAGCTGCTAACAGTGATAATGAAAACGCAGATACACTTAGCCACTCATTCATTGCAGCTGCAGCGCGAGCGGGAGTAGGGAGAAAGCGTTTTATGTTTTGTGAGTATCGAAGTATCAAAAAGCTTTGCTGTGGCCGGGGTTGTGAAATCTCTGTAGGCACGGTGGCCAGCGCAGTAGGCACACTCGATGTAGCCACAGATCTCCCAGAACTTTTCAGGGAACACTTTGCTTACCCGGTGGTACAGGGCTTCTGAATCAAGTGTATCTACCTCCAACAGGGCAACACAAAAAAATACACAAGGAGAGCAAGCCTTTATCGTTGGCTTTTCTACAGAAATATTTGGTGATCGACTAGGAATGCCTTGAAGATCAACCAGTCGCGGTTGGTGACCACTGGCATAGCGGTAGGGCCAGGTCTAGCGGCAGGGCCATCTAGTCATCCATTGCATCATAGTATAAACAGACATGTGGTGAGTCAAGTCAAGTGGGGTTTGGGAAAGGATTATTACAGACAAATCATCAACAACAACATGAAAAGGGAGAAGAGCAAAGGTTTCGTTCGTTCACACAAACAAAAGCATTAATGTGTGCCTCAAGACTTTCCGTCCGATGTGGTTGGATCCTCGTGTGGCTGCTAAGCTCCATCTAAGCACTTACATCATCACGGGTCAGGACGGATGACAGAGGGAGGCTCCGTGTCATTAGACTGCAACATAGAGATGAAATGATACCACACCTCCTAACCTTGCAATAGCATCTTCTTTGACAGCATGGGCAGAGTGCAATTGACCTCCAACTTTAAAATAGTCCATTTTGTAGGGCAACGCAGCCCCCTAGGTGACTCTTATCGTCTTCTCAGGAATTTTGTCATAACTTCTGTGTAGCAGAGGTTCTGTTGTGATAACATCCTGAAGGTCTGATATCTGATTGGAAGTTGACCAATAGCATAGCTTTTGAGTTAACAACTCATATTTTGAATCCAACAAGTCAGATGCTGTGGTGAGAGACTGTCATTCTCCCCGTCTCCCCCAAGAGCTATGGACCATGTCTCGTTCCCTCTCTGATCATGCCTAGATACTTCACTTAAAAATGCCCACACCAGTAGAATACTGACCCATGATGTTGCACGACGATTTTAGTCAATAAGTTATTGTTTTAGTTAAAGTATGATATATTTGGTCATGAAGTGACAAACCCGAAGCACCCGCTTTGTGCAAACTCAATGACGTGTCATTTCCTATTAAATTACCTGCCACTGATATTTTAAGACTACGGGTTGGGTTTCAGGGCTGGGTTTCAGGGCTGGGTTTCGTTTAAAAATGGTACCACCCAACCGAATGGCATTGTTTATTAATCAGAAACACCTGCAAAGTTCACGAGTCACAGCTAAGCAGTATAATAGATCATCTATGGCTACAGCAAAGATGGTATATAAATGAAGATGGTGTACTCAGGACGTTCACCATTGAAAAGAAAATCCATTCCGGTCTACTTAAGAGGGTGTGTCTCCCATAGACTCCAATGCATTAGCAGCTGGATCTGGTCTACTTTGTTAATGGACTGTCATTAAACTAGGGGGAAAAAAGGGATTGGGGCTGTCGCGCTTCTTCAGTCTCTAGCAGCCTGCGTCATTCTTCGGAAGTGGAAACTAAACAACAATTTCCCTTATAGAACAGGAATTGAGACTCCCGAGTGGCGCAGCTACAGTAACTACAGTCCCTGGTTCGAATCCAGGCTGTATCACATCCAGCCGTGATTGGGAGTCCCTTAGGGAAGTGCACAATTGGCCCAGCGTCATCCGGGTTTGGCTAAGAATTTGTTCTTAACTGACTTGCCTAGTTAAATAAAGGTTCAATTAAAAATAATAATAATAACTACAATTACGTCGAAATAGGAGTGAAATTGCTCTCTGGTGAGGGCCTTTAATGTTTTGTTCATGTCAGTATTGTCTTGTAACTTAATATTTATGACGTATGTGAATCCATTCATTTTACACTGACATGAAATATAAATGCCTTTAGAATTAAATTTTCAGACCTTTATTGATAGTCAATTCCTGTAACTCAACTATAGTCTCTAGCATATTGAAAAATCTGCTTTATGGAGTCAGACTTTGTTTACTGTTAATCGCATTATGGGTCGCATGTGAGGTATAAATAATATGCATATCAAGTATTACCCTACAAATCATTTTAAAAATTATTTGGTCTTCTTCTATGAGTGTATTGGAAATCATAAATAGTGCCACCGAATGAATTACTTCAAAATGGTTAAAGTACTCAGTGGCAAAACCCAAAAAAAACAGGCTTTGGTCCAAGTGTGCCCTCTATCCAACTCTATGGACTACAGTAGCATCCAGGTCAAGATTATCAGCTATTTCTATCAGTAGTCCGTTAGAGACGCAGGCACGCCATGCAAAAGGCCACAGTGAGCCTCAAAACAGCCAAGGACTAACAGTTCCTCTGCAAGGTTGTACCATTCCACACATTTATTAGGATTTCCTGTCAAATTTGCAACCCTACTCCAAATGCCTCAGTATTCTAAGCATAGACAGACAACACAAAGGGTATAGCATAGACGACGATACATCAATGATTGATTTTACCACGTAACAGTTCACAGACTTTCCACCATAGAAATGGAATAAAAAGGGATTATCTCAAATATCTCCTACTGGCCATCGCAGCAGATATCTCCTACTGGCCATATCTCCTACTGGCCATATCTCCTACTGGCCATATCTCCTACTGGCCATCGCGGTGGATATCTCCTACTGGCCATCGCGACGGATATCTAGGCAGATATCCAACATTTCCCCTGTGAGAGATATTGGCTAACCTAAACCCTCGATTCAAGCTACAGCGTGCAGAGCGTACAGGCATGGGAGAAAATGAATGTAGATCTAATCGAATGTGTGAAGCTCTGAGTAGCTGTTATGTATTGTAGCAGAGATATTTCTCCATTTCATTTTCAATATATTTGCAAAAAATCTCTAGAATCATGTTTTTACTTTAGGCATTATGGGTAGGGTATTGTGTGTGTAGATGGGTGAAAGAAAAAACCTCTATTTAATCCATTTTGAATTCAGACTTTTACAAAACGTGGAATAAGTCAAGGAGTATGAATACTTTCCAAAGACACTATATATACACACTGAGTGTACAAAACATTAGGAACACCTTCCTAATATTGAGTGCCCCCCCCCCCTTCTTTTGTCCTCAGAACAGCCTCAATTCGTTTTCGACAAGCTGTCGAAAGCATTCCACAGGGATGCTGGCCCATGTTGACTCCAACGCTTTCCACAGTTGTGTCAAGTTGGCTGGATGTCCTTTGGGTGGTGGACCGTTCTTGATACACACAGGAAACTGTTGAGCGTGAAAACCCCAGCAGCGTTACAGTTCTTGACACGTTCAAACCAGTGTGCCTGGCACCTACTACCATACCCCGTTCAAAGGCACTTAAATCTTTTGTCTTGCCCATTCACCCTCTGAATGACACACATACACAATCCATGTCTCAGTTGTCTCATGGCTTAAAAATCCTTCTTTAACCTGTCTCCTCCCCTTCATCTACACTGATTGAAGTGGCCACCAGCTGGGGAACCCTGGTTTAAAGAGTTTAAAACCTACTTTTCCAGGCTGTTTAGGCTTCGTAGTAACAAGGTCTACCAACGTAATTATATCAAGGAGTATGCCATTAACACAGATCTAGCCGGCAGCTAAACTATGAGACATTAATATTGAAAATGACTTAGTTTGCTTGATTCCCCAAACAGCACCCAATTCCCTATGGGCCCTGGACTAAAGTAGTGCACCCTATACCCTATGGGGCCTGGTTAAAAGTAGTCCACTGTATAGGGAATAGGTTGTCTTTTGGGACACACCCAATGACTCAAAGCCAATAGACTCAAAGCCAAAAAAGACATGAGCTCCAACCTCAGCTATGAACTGGGGTGAGTGGGTGGGAGTTGCAAAGTGCAAGGATGAGACTAAATACAGACAAATACATATAAATTGTAAATAACATCGTAAAACATGGTTTAAATTACATCTTTCTAACTGCAAGCAACTCATCATAGCATGTTCCGCCAAAAAGAGCAGGACCCAATACGTACCAACCGTATCAGAGTAGGAACGCTGATCTAGGATCAGGATCTATACAAAAAAAAAAAAAAAAAAATCTGAACTCCTACTCAGACAATGAATACAAGCCCATAACTATACTATATTAAACTGATCCTAGATCAGAACTCCTACTCAGACAATGAATACAAGCCCATAACTATACTATATTAAACTGATCCTAGATCAGAACTCCTACTCAGACAATGAATACAAGCCCATAACTATACTATATTAAACTGATCCTAGATCAGAACTCCTACTCAGACAATGAATACAAGCCCATAACTATACTATATTAAACTGATCCTAGATCAGAACTCCTACTCAGACAATGAATACAAGCCCATAACTATACTATATTAAACTGATCCTAGATCAGAACTCCTACTCAGACAATGAATACAAGCCCATAACTATACGCTCAGCCAGTTTAAAATCACCCAAACAAATACTTACCCTTTCAAGTACATTAGTATTCTTTATAGCCTATCAGCAACAGAGTCCCCAAATCCAGAATAAAATCCAGAAAGCGTACAAGTATTATACAGAGACATTGGATGGAACTCCGTTCCATCTCATACTGCTCAAGTGAACAGCAAACCTGGTTTAAAACAAACAGATGAAGCAACACACACAATGCCTCTCCCCTATTTGACCTAGATAGTTTGTGTGTATTGATATGTAGGCTACGTGTGCCTTTAAAAAAAAACATTGATGTAGCTCTGTCCTTGAGCTATTCTTGTCTATTAAATGTTCTGTATTATGTCATGTTTCATGTGGAGCCCAGGAAGAGTAGCTGCTGCTTTAGGAACAGCTAATGGGGAATCTAATAAAATATCACAATACAAAGAGACAAAGAGACACAACCTCAGACACAGACAGACTGAACTTATCTTCTCTAATCAAAGACTACAAAAGAGAAACAAGTTAAAATGTCAAGATTACACAGAAACAAACACACAGGCAACTACAAACACACACCCACATGCACGGCAACCGCACGCACGGCAACCGCACGGTAACCACACGCACGGCAACACCCGCACGGACGCAACTACACACACAATTAGGCAACTACACACACACCCACCCGGGCAACCGCACACACCCGGCAACCGCACGCGGAAACCAGACACACACAGGGCAACCTCACGCACGCACGCACACACACGGCAACGGCAACCGCAAGTGCGCACGGCAACCGCAAGCGCGCACGGCATGGCACCCGCACAACATTTTTTATTAAGTTGTAAAAAAAAAAAAAAAACGTACAGAACACATAATTCCACTGACATTATGGGGTAATGTGTGTAGTAGGCCAGTGACAAAAAAATACATCTCAATTGAATCCGTTTTAAATTCTGGCTGTAACAACAAAAATTTGGAAAAAGTCAAGGGGTGTGAAGACTGTGTGTAGTCAAAATGTTGTTGATTTAATTAACAGAATACTCCATGACATGAATAGTAGACGGTATGTATGTCAGACGTGTCGACGAGGGGACATGGGTGATGCAACTTAACAGTGAAAATAACCCCGGGGCGGGTAGAGAAGGCACAAGGCGGAACTCGACAGCTGTTAATCCCCAATGCCCTTCACTATGAACTGATCTCAATGAACAAAAAAAGGCTGCACTTAAACAGGTATTTTATTTTATGGGCTTGGGTGGTGGGCGTAGCAGGGGGCGTGAAAAAGATTACATTTACATTACATTTAGATTACATCAATGGAGACACTCAAGTTTTTTTACGTTTTTTTTATTTTTTTTTATCGTGTATCTTTTGAAACATTCACAAATAGTAAATGGCCTCTAAACCTTCCAGCTGCCTACTGAACCCTATTCCAACTAAACTACTGAAAGAGCTACTTCCTGTGCTTGGCCCTCATATGTAGAACATAATAAATGTCTCCCTATCTACCAGATGTGTACCAAACGTACTAAAAGTGGCAGCAACAAAGCCTCTCCTAAAATAGTATTTTGTTATAATAAAAATAAAAAATCTCATTCCTCTCAAAAATGTAAGAAAAAGTTGTTGCTAGGCAACTCACTGCCTTTCTGAAGACAGATAATGTCTACTAAACACTCCAGTCATCATAGTACTGAGTGAAGGTGGTAAATGACCTTTTAATGACGTCAGACCAAGGCTTTGTGTTTGTCCACCTGCTCCTAGACCTTAGTGCCGCTTTCTACAACATCGATCACCACATTCTTTTGGAGAGATTGGAAACTATAATTGGTCTACATGGACATGTTCTTGTCTGGTTTAGATCTTATCGGTCTTAAAGATGTCAGTTCATCTCTGTGGATGGTTTGTCCTCTGACAAATCAATGGTAAGTTTCGGTATTCCTCAAGGTTCCGTTCTAGGACCACTATTGTTTTCACTATATATGCTACCTCTTTGTGGTCATTCGGAAATACAATGTCAACTTTCACTGCCATGCAGACGACACACAGCTGTACATTTCAATGAAACATAGTGAAGCACCTAAATTGCCTACCCTGGAAGCCTGTGTTTCAGACATAAGGAAGTGGATGGTGGCAAATGTTTTTAAGTTTAAACGTGGACAAATAAGAGATACTAATTCTAGGTCTCAAGAAACAAAGAGATCTGCTGTTTGACAATGATAGTTGCACAGTCGGCTCAAATAAAACTGAAGGACCTCTGTGTTACTCTGGACCCTGATCTCTCTTTTGAAAAACATACCAAAAATCATTTAAAGAGCAGCATTTTTCCAGCTTTGTAAAATTGCACCCAAAAAAAAATCAGACACTTTTTGGCTAACATTTTCTGGCAGAAAAACTAATCCATGCATTTGTCACTACTAGATTAGACTACTGTAATGCTTTACTCTCCGGCTACCTGTATAAAACACTAAATAATCTTCAGTTGGTGCTAAACACTGCTGCTAGAATCTTGACTAGAACCAAAACATTTGATCATATTACTCCAGTACTAGCCTCTCTACACTGGCTTCCTGTTAAGGCCAGGGCTGATTTCAAGGTGTTACTGCTAACCTACAAAGCATTACATGGACTTGCTCCTACCAGACGATTTGGTCCTGCCGTACATACCTACACGTACGCTACGGTCACAAGACGCAGGCCTCCTAATTGTCCCTAGAATTTCTAAACAAACAGCTGGAGGCAGGGCTTTCTCCTATAGATCTCCATTATTATGGAATGATCTGCCTATCCATGTGAGATCGGTCTCAACCTTTAAGTCTTTACTGAAGACTCATCTCTTCAGTAGGTCCTATGATTGAGTGTGGTCCTGCCCAGGTGACCGAAGGTGAACGACAAGGCACTGGAGTGACCAACCACCCTTGCTGTCTCTGCCTGGCCGGCTCCCTTATCTCCTCTGGGATTCTTTATCTCTGACCCTATTACGGGGGCTGAGTCACTGGAATGCTCACGCTCTCCAATGCCGTCCCCTGGGAGGGGTGCATCACGTCGTACCAGGCTTTTTCTTGTTTTCTACACTCAACCTAAGTGGATTGAGTTACTGGCGTGATCTTCATTCCTGTCCACTGACTTGGCTGTCCCCAGTCCACCTGGTCGTGCTGCTGATCCAGTTTCTGTTGTTAAGCTGCAGCTATGGAATCCTAACCACCTTGTCCCAGACCTGTTTTTACGACCCCCCACCCACCCACGCCACCTGCTGTCTCGACCTCTGAATGCTCGGCTATGAAAAGCCAACTGACATTAACTCTGCCCTCTTGCACCCTCTACAACCACTGTGATTATTACTTCACCCTGCTGGTCTTATATGAACATTTGAAAAAGTTGAAGAACGATCTGGCCTTAACGGCCATGTACTCTTCTAATCTCCACCCGAGCACACAGAACCTGGTTCCTCTCTAGGTTTCTTTCTAGGTTCCAGGAAGTTTTTTTTCCCTAGCCACTACGCTTCTACAACTGCATTGCTTGCTCTCTCTCTCTGGTGTTTTAGGCTGGGTTTCTGTATAAGCACTTTGTGACATCTGCTGATGTAAAAAGGGCTTAATAAATAAATGTGATGGTTTGAGGCCTCCATTAAAAAAAAGTAAGCATATTTCCTGCAATTACACACATTTTTACCATGCGGCTGAGAGAAAATGTGGCAGTTAATTTCCTGCGATTCTATGCATTTTGCCAAGGCTAATTCTATTTTATTTTGCTCAAACAATAACAAAATTAGTACTGCTAAATTCATTGTTTTGGGAAATTTCAATTCTCCCTGTCTAGATTTTATGTATTTTGGTGACTGTTAGTTCTCAAAGATACTATAATTAAAAAAAATATATATATTAGGTCAATTATCTTTTCTACATAGTTTATATCTGGTTTTAGTTGTAATTCTTTTTTTTGTATTTCTACACTTGGGCGATCCGAGAAAACGCTTTAGGCGGCCAGCCCAAGGATTACAACGACAGAAAAATCCCTGTTAAAAGGAGACAGCACTTCGTCTCTAGTCGCAATAAACTAGGCTACTGCAAGAACATCAGCCAACCATTCACACAACACACTTTCTTCATATATAGATTTATCTTTACTACGTCACATTATTTCCCCATGACAACCACGATAATCTGACACCGTTTTTTTGCTTGACCACATTACCATAACAATAAAGGCATGCTCCGACGGCCGGTGTCAGTGTAACGGATATGAAACATACCCTAGCCTACAATGAATAGGGTTCCAAGCTACGACCTCAGTCTATCCCAAACACCATGGAATTATAACGGAGCGTCAAAAAAAAATCCTGTTTAAAAAGAGGAGATTCACACCACTGTGGCTCAAACTAGGGATGAAGAAACTATCAACTAGCATTGAAAAGACACGACTGAAGAAAAGTAGCTACATAACAGTCTACTCTTTACCTGCTCATTCTGTCATCTTCCTTGTGATGAGAGAAGTACAGTAGTATCCAGCCTTTGTGTTTTCCTTCTCTTCCTGTTGTCTCAGTCAGAGCTTGCTAGCCATGTTGTGCTGTGCTAGTCCTATACGAGAGACTGACTGGCTGGCACTCAGCTCAACAGACCGACCGATGACTAGGGCTCAAAGAGGGAGGGATTAAAGCCTTAAGTGTTTGGCATAAACTTCCTTCCTGTTCATTTTTTTTTTTTTGCCACTATTTTTCCAGGGAATTATTGAAGTGCAGTCATACTTCACCCTCTGGTTCAAGCCCCACGCAAAATCAGTTCAAAAGTCCAAACACTGCTTTGTAGCGACAGTCCCCTCTCAAATTAAGGCCATGCTTCAGGACCCAACAGAACAGACGGGTGACAGCTGAGAGAGGAGCGGGAGAGAGGAGTGATACAGAGAGAAAGAGGAGGAGGAGCGAGAGAGAGAGAGAAAGAGGAGGAGGAGCGAGAGAGAGAGAGAAAGAGGAGGAGCGAGAGAGAGAGAGAAGAGGAGGAGCGAGAGAGAGAGAGAAGAAGAGGAGCGAGAGAGAAGCGAGAGAGAGAGAGAGGAGCGAGAGAGAGAGAGAGAGAGAGAGGAGCGAGAGAGAGAGAGAGAGGAGGAGCGAGAGAGAGAGAGAGAGAGGAGGAGCGAGAGAGAGAGAGAGAGAGGAGGAGCGAGAGAGAGAGAGAGAGGAGGAGCGAGAGAGAGAGAGAGAGAGGAGGAGCGAGAGAGAGAGAGAGAGAGAGGAGGAGCGAGAGAGAGAGAGAGGAGGAGCGAGAGAGAGAGAGGAAGAGGTGACCCTAATAAGCCTCTTTAGCGTGGTGACAGAACAGGTCCAGGACAGGATGCCTTCTTTTCACTCTGTCAATTAGGTTCATATAGTGGAGTAACTACAATGTTGAACCTGGACCTAACCAACTGGCAAGTGTCTTCACTGACATTTTCAACCTCTCCCTGACCGAGTCTAATACCTACATGTTACAAACAGACCACCATAGTCCCTGTGCCCAAGAACACCAAGGTAACCTGCCTAAATGACTACCGACCCGTAGCACTCACGTCAACAGCCATGAAGGAAGTGCTTTGAAAGGCTGGTTATGGCTCACATCAACACCATAATCCCAGAAACCTTAGACCCACTCCGATTTGCATACTGCCCAAATAGATCCAGATGATGCAATCTCTATTGCGCTCTACACTGCCCTTTCCCACCTGGACAAAAGGAACACCTACGTGAGACGGCTATTCATTGACAACAGCTCAGCGTTCAACACAATAGTGCTCTCAAAGCTCATCACTAAGCTAAGGATCCTGGGACTAAACACCTCCCTCTGCAACTGGATCCTGGGCTTCCTGACGGGCCGCCCCCAGGTGGTAAGAGTAGGTAACAACACATCCGCCACACTGATCCTCAACACGAGGGCCCTTCAGGTCGGGCTGGGCGATATGGCCAAAACATATCACGGGATTGAATTTTTATTTATTTAAAAAAATATATAAAAAATATTTAAAAAACAGTGACGGTATTTTCTGTTTTTAAATTATAACATTTCTAAATTTGCTTTATAAGTAGTGCATGACCTTAGGGTGGCCACATACATTAAGTAATTTCAAAATGGGTCTGATAGTGGGCACTGCGAATAGTGTTGTTTGACATGAAAACGAATGAAAATGCCAGGGAGGAGTTATTGCAACAAAAAAAATTGGAACCAAACACTTAGGGTAGGAACCAAAGTGTTGATAATTGTTTCCTAGACGACACTATAATATTTGGCTACATTGTCTGTTTTCTCTTTGCTACTTCATGTAGCTAACATATTAATGCTTCTGGTATTCCTCTTTGATTTATAAGGTACTGTTGGACAAACAACATGCTGATTTACAGTGAGGGAAAAAAGTATTTGATCCCCTGCTGATTTTGTACGTTTGCCCACTGACAAAGAAATGATCAGTCTATAATTTTAATGGTAGGTTTATTTGAACAATAAGAGACAGAATAACAACAAAAAAATCCAGAAAATCACATGTCAAAAATGTTATAAATTGATTTGCATTTTAAATGAGGGAAATAAGAATTTGATCCCCCCTCAATGAGAAAGATTTCTGGCTCCCAGGTGTCTTTTATACAGGTAATGAGCTGAGATAAGGAGCACACTCTTAAAGGGAGTGCTCCTAATCTCATCTTGTTACCTATATAAAAGACCTGTCCACAGAAGCAATCAATCAATCAGATTCCAAACTCTCCACCATGGCTAAGACCAAAGAGCTCTCCAAGGATGTCAGGGACAAGATTGTAGACCTACACAAGGCTGGAATGGGCTACAAGACCATCGCCAAGCAGCTTGGTGAGAAGGTGACAACAGTTGGTGCGATTATTCGCAAATGGAAGAAACACAAAAAAACTGTCAATCTCCCTCAGCCTGGGGCTCCATGCAAGATCTCACCTCGTGGAGTTGCAATGATCATGAGAACGGTGAGGAATCAGCCCAGAACTACACGGGAGGATCTTGTCAATGATCTCAAGGCAGCTGGGACCATAGTCACCAAGAAAACAATTGGTAACACACTACGCCGTGAAGGACTGAAATTCTGCAGCGCCCGCGAGGTCCCCCTGCTCAAGAAAGCACATATACATTCCTGTCTGAAGTATGCCAATGAACATCTGAATGATTCAGAGGACAACTGGGTGAAAGTGTTGTGGTCAGATGAGACCAAAATGGAGCTCTTTGGCATCAACTCAACTCACCGTGTTTGGAGGAGGAGGAATGCTGCCTATGACCCCAAGAACACCATCCCCACCGTCAAACATGGAGGTGGAAACATTATGCTTTGGGGGTGTTTTTCTGCTAAGGGGACAGGACAACTTCACCGCATCAAAGGGACGATGGACGGGGCCATGTACCGTCAAAACTTGGGTGAGAACCTCCTTCCCTCAGCCAGGGCATTGAAAATGGGTCGTGGATGGGTATTCCAGCATGACAATGACCCAAAACACACAGCCAAGGCAACAAAGGAGTGGCTCGAGAAGAAGCACATTAAGGTCCTGGAGTGGCCTAGCCAGTCTCCAGACCTTCATCCCATAGAAAATTTGTGGAGGGAGCTGAAGGTTCGAGTTGCCAAACGTCAGCCTTGAAACCTTAATGACTTGGATAAGATCTGCAAAGAGGAGTGGGACAAAATCCCTCCTGAGATGTGTGCCAACTACAAGAAATGTCTGACCTCTGTGATTGCCAACAAGGGTTTTGCCACCAAGTACTAAGTCATGTTTTGCAGAGGGGTCAAATACTTATTTTCCTCATTAAAATGCAAATCAATTTATAAAATTTTTGACAAATGTTTTTCTGGATTTTTTTGTTGTTATTCTGTCTCTCACTGTTCAAATAAACCTACCATTAAAATTATAAACTGATCATTTCGTTGTCAGTGGGCAAACGTACAAAATCAGCAGGGGATCAAATATGTTTTCCCCTCACTGTAGGTCTATACCGTCACTGGTATTATCAGGCTGTATAACTAATTATGTTTGCTCTGACTCAGTACATTAGCTAGCTACCTAGCTATTAGCATTAGCGGCTAACAAGATTTAGGTCCCAATTTGCTAAAAAAAAGACAAACTAGCTGTTTGCAGATGTAAGCAACACAACTAATAGTGTCATTATAGAACACTACTGGATTTATATGCAGAATTAAAGTGAAAACAGCATTGTTGCCATCAACTAGAGGTCGCCCGATTAATTAGGGCCGATTTCAAGTTTTCATAACAATCGGAAATCTGTATTTTTGGACACCGATTTGGCCTAATTTTGTTTTTATACCTTTATTTATCCTTTATTTAACTAGGCAAGTCAGTTAAGAACACATTATTTTCAATGACGGCCTAGGAACGGTGGGTTAACTGCCTTGTTCAGGGGAAGAATGACAGATTTTTACCTTGTCAGCTTGGGAATTCAATCTTGCAACCTTACAGTTAACTAGTCCAACGCTCTAACCACCTGATTACATTGCACTCCACGAGGAGACTGCCTGTTACGCAAATGCAGTAAGAAGCCGAGGTAAGTTGCTAGCTAGCATTAAACTTATCTTATTAAAAACAATCAATCATAATTACTAGTTAAGTACATATGGTTGATGATATTACTAGTTTATCTAGCGTGTCCTGCGTTGCATATAATCGATGCGGTGCGTATTCGCAAAAAAGGACTGTCTTGCTCCAATGTGTACCTAACCATAAACATCAATGCCTTTCTTAAAATCAATACACAATTATATATTTTTAAACCTGCATATTTAGTTAATATTGCCTGCTAACCTGGCTCGTTGCGAACTCTGTGGAGACTATTTCTTCCTAACAAAGACAGCCAACTTCGCCAAACGAGGGATTATTTAACAAAAGCGCATTTGCGAAAAAAGCACAATCGTTGCACGACTGTACCTAACCATAAACATCAATAACTTTCTTAAAATCAATACACAGAAGTATATATTTTTTAAACGTGCATATTTTGCTAAAAGAAATCCAGGTTAGCAGGCAATATTAACCAGGTGAAATTGTGTCACTTCTCTTGCGGTCATTGCACGCAGAGTCAGTGTATATGCAACAGTTTAGGCCGCCTGATTTGCCAGAATTCTACGTAATTATGACATAACATTGAAGGTTGTGCAATGTAACAGGAATATTTAGACTTATGGATGCCACCCGTTAGATAAAATACGGAACGGTTCCGTCTTGTTTTCGAGATGATAGTTTCCGGATTCGACCATATTAATGACCTAAGGCTCGTATTTCTGTGTGTTATTATGTTATAACCAAGTCTATGATTTGATAGAGCAGTCTGACTGAGCGATGGTAGGCACCAGCAGGCTCGTAAGCATTCATTTAAACAGCACTTTAGTGCGTTTTGCCAGCAGCTCGTCGCTGTGCTTCAAGCATTGAGCTGTTTATGACTTCAAGCCTATCAACTCCCGAGATTAGGCTGGTGTAACCGATGTGAAATGGCTAGCTAGTTAGCGGGGTGCGCGCGAATAGCGTTTCAAACGTCACTCGCTCTGAGACTTGGAGTGGTTGTTCCCCTTGCTCTGCAAGGGCCGCGGCTTTTGTGGAGCGATGGGTAACGCTGCTTCGAGGGTGGCTGTTGTCGATGTGTTCCTGGTTCGAGCCCAGGTAGGGGCGAGGAGAGGGACGGAAGCTATACTGTTACACTGACAATACTAAAGTGCCTATAAGAACATCCAATAGTCAAAGGTATATGAAATACAAATCGTATAGAGAGAAATTGTCCTATAATTCCTATAATAACTACAACCTAAAACTTCTTCCCTGGGAATATTGAAGACTCATGTTAAAAGGAACCACCAGCTTTCATATGTTCTCATGTTCTGAGCAAGGAACTGAAACGTTAGCTTTCTTACATGGCACATATTGCACTTTTACTTTCTTCTCCAACACTTAGTTTTTGCATTATTTAAACCAAATTGAACATGTTTCATTATTTATTTGAGGCTAAATTGATTTTATTGATGTATTATATTAAGTTGAAATAAGTGTTCATTCAGTATAGTTGTAAATTGCATTATTACAAACAAATATTTTTTTTATTTTTTTTTATTTTTTTTTTATTTTTTTAAAATCGGCAGATTAATCGGTATCGGCTTTTTTGGTCCTCCAATAATCGGTATTGAAAAATCATAATCGGTCGACCTCTGCCATCAACATTGTTGCATGTGCTGGATTGACCATGCAGACTGAAAGCGGCATGGAGGGAGAGCGAGAGATGACTCATGTAGCAAAGTAAACTATAAAAATGAACGTTACACACGACGCATCACATTTTTTTAAATCAAACACTGTTATAGAATTTAAGTAAAAACCCAAACTGGTCCATGCATCAATACCGGTATCGGTATATATGTACTGGTACCCCCTGTATATAGCCTCTCTATTGTTATTTGACTGCTGCTGTTAAACTATTTGTTACTTTAATTTTTTTTAAATTACTTAACACTTTTCTTAAAGCATTGTTGGGTAAGGGCTTGTAAGCAAGCATTTCACTGTAAGGTCTACACCTGTTGTATTCGGCGCATGTGACTAATAGGATTTGATGTTGTTGATCCATCCTCAGTTTTATCCTATCACAGCCATTAAACGCCGTAACTGTTTTAAAGTCACCATTGGCCTCATGGGGAAATTCCTGAGCTGTTTCCTTCCTCTCTGGCAACTGAGTTAGGAAGGACGCCTGTATCTTTGTAGTGACTTGGTGTATTGACACATCATCCAAAGTGTAATTAATATCTTCACCATGCTCAAAGGGATATTCAAAGTTATTCTGTTGTTTTTTTTTACACATCTGCCAATAGGTGCATTTCTTTGCAAGACATTGGAAAACCTCCCTGGTCTTTGTGGTTGAATCTGTGTTTGAAATTCACTGCCGACTTAGGTCAATTAAAAGGTCAATTGTATGTGTGGGATACAGAGATAAGTTAGTCATTCAAAAATCATCTTAAAACACTTATTGCACACAGAGTGAGTCCATGCAACTTATTATGTGACTTGTTAAGAAATGTTTACTCCTGAACTTATTTAGGCATCGCCATAACAAAAGGGGTTGAATACTTATTGACTAAAGACATTTCAGCTTTTAATTCTGTATTCATTGGTAAAAATTTAAAAATACATAGTTCCATTTCAACATTATGGGCTATTGTGTGCAGTAGTCCAGTGACAATTATTTATTTTTTTATCAATTTGAAATTCAACCAACAAAATGTGTAAAAAGTCAAGGGGTGTGAAGGTACTGTATGTAAAAGAGAAATGGGAAAGGAACGTAGTCATTTCTGTGTAGTTGTGGGAAACCTTTGTTTTATTTAAGTAGGCAAGTCAGCTAAGAACAAATTCTTATTTACAATGACGGCCTACCCCAGCCAAACCTGAACGATGCTGGGTCAATTGCGCTATGGGACTCCCAATCACAACCAGATGTGATGCAGCCTGGATTCGAAACCAGGGACTGTAGTGACACCTCTTGCACTGAGATGCAGTGCCTTAGACCGCTGCACCACTCAGGAGCCCTTATGCCAATCACTATAGAAATGAACAAGATCATTGACTTGGAGGGAATTTAGATTGAAAAAGATGATGCACTTCTTTATCACTCCTCTGCAGAAAGACATCAGAGTAGTGGAATGGGGTGTTGGACATCCTGTGGGTACAATGAGGCAAACCATTACCACATATTTTGTGAACGCCCTAAGCTTGTTTCATACTGGCAGGACGTGCAAAGATGCATGGAAGACATATTTAAGGCTGATGTCCCATGCAGAGGTGAGGTTCTGTATTCAGGGGCCTACTGGTTAGAGCGCTGGGCCATTAACTGAAAGGTTACTGGATCGAATCAACCGAGCTGACGAGGTAAAAAGAAGCTGCCATTCTGCCCCTGAACAAGGCAGATAATCCACTGTTCCCCGGTAGCCTGTCATTGTAAATAAGAATTTGTTCTTAACTGACTTGCCTAGTTAAATAAAAGGTTACATTTAAAAATAGATATATATTCAGGGAACACGCTTGATTGGGAATACTCCTACTAGCAAGTAAGAAAGCCCTAATAACGGTTAGAATCAAAGGCGTCCGTTGGTAGATGACTGGATAACATGTGATCTATGCGATGGAGAGGCTGACCTTTTCTCTGAGACTACAGGAAAAAATGGATTCATAGTGACTGTCAAAATGGATTGAGTATAAACATATATATATAACATCGTTAAGGTCTGATTTTGTTCAATGGTCAAAGTGGAAACATCTGGTACTGTAATACAATCCATCTGTTCACCTGTTAATAGTTACTGTATAATTTTTTTTTTAAACAGGAGAGAAAAATATTGGAAAATTGAGAACAAAGACCTTTGATCTATGACACTGCATTCCTGAGACTCGCTGAATGTCTGAATTTTTTTGTTTTACGCTTTTTAACTTTTGTGCTCGCTCTGTCTTTATACTTTTCATTGTAGTAGACATCTTGCATATTCACACTTAAAATGGAGGCAACTATATGTACATTCTATATTTGGACTTGGTGATGTGGAGTGGCCCTGAGGGGCCTGTGTTGCATGAGTAGACTTTCTCATGGACAACTGAACTATGGCTTGGTGTGAGACAAGTCTCAATGAAATGTAACTTGTGTCTGAATCTTATTTCCCCCCCCCCCCCCCAAATAAAAACTGAATTTCAACCTTCTCCTCTCCCGAGTCGGTACGGGAGTTGCAGCGATGAGACAAGACTGTAACTACTACCAATTGGATACCACGAAAATGGGGAGAAAAAGGGGTAAAAAAAAATAAATAAATAAACCTTTAAGAAAAAACATTAAAAAAATATATATATATATATATATATTTAGACTAGAGGTTTTGAATGAACTTGTGCAATAGCTGGGTGGAGGGAGGCCTATTGAATGGGCATGTAGGTTAACTGCTGGGGACGCTTGTTAAAAAAGCTTTATATATTTTAAAAAAATGCTTAATCAACATCTTCTCACACTCACAGACATGTCATAACTTACAACATGCAAGTCTGCAAATGTATATTGCTTTTGCTGACCCAATGTTTATTATGCAATTGTTGTCTTTCTACCAGCATAACATGTAGTTTCATCAGTGGCGTGTGATTTCTCTCTTTATGGGATTATGCTTTTGAAGAAAGAGAGCTGTGCAGAGTGACAGAAACCAAACAGTTAAAACAGCACAATACTGAGGCCTTTTTCCCTTCCCAAGACACCAACCATAATGGGTTAGGCCCCTAGCCTTCAGCGATATCCTTCAACAACAGCTATGTCTAATAACATGGCTACGCAATGCCACTCAAACCCCCCCCCCCATCTCAGCACCACTGTCAACTTCAGTACTCCAGTGAGGTCAGCCAGCACAGGAGCCAGAGAGACGGGCTAGGTGGGTGACCTCTAGAGGGGAACGTATATAGGGACGCTGCATGTGAAAAGAATAACATTTGTCACAGAGACACATTCAACAGGTGACACATGCTAATTGATGGGGCACAGCACGGCAGTGGGGCAGGCAGCAACTCTAGGATGTCCCGGCGGGACAGGCCACAGAATGACACACTGATGGTATTAGTAAAGATACACTGTGGACATGACAGGACCAACTAGCTTTTCAAAAGCCACAGCTCGATTTGCTCCTAATATGTGATCACATAAATCATTCAACTGATATCCCCCTACCACATTCATAGATGCTAACTGCTTTAGCACCTACTGATGATGGTGTCTTATGACCGGGGGGAGCCCCGGCACTTACTCTAAACATTAACATGCATCGCTTGTTGTACGTTTTTGGAAACATAAGGAATGTATATTTTTTTTAAACAAAAAGGTTAAATTACTACACACCTTTAGTGTTCCCACATAGCCATATCTCCATGTTACTACGAAAGACAGACAGAAGACATATGCAGCCAACTGTGCTAATTATAAAACAATCAAATGTATTTATAAAGCCCTTTTTACATCATCCGATGTCACAAAGTACTTATACAGAAACCCAGCATAAACCCCCCAAAAAGCAAGCAATGCAGGTGTAGAAGCACGGTGGCTAGGAAAAACTCCCTAGAAAGGCAGGAACCTAGGAAGAAACCTAGAGAGGAACCAGGCTCTGAGGGGAGGCCAGTCCTCTTCTGGCTGTGCCGGGATGAGATTATAACAGTACATGGCCCAGATGTTCAAATGTTCATAGATGACCAGCAGGGTCAAATAATAATCACAGTGGTTGTAGAGTGTGCAGCAGGTCAGCACCTCATGAGTAAATGTCAGTTGGCTTTTCATAGCTATCTAGCGTGCTCCGAACACCTGTGTGCAAGCGCAACTGGAGAGTTAGTGTAGTTTGTCAACTGGAGGCACATACAGCTTGTGGATATGTGCAAAACTGCTCTAAACGTTAAAAACACAGCGTCGGAATTGTAGTTGACATGGAGCCAAATGTGGGCGAATGTAACCGCTGAAAACACTACACATACGGAGTAGGGTTTTCGATAACTAATATCCCTTTACCACATCCTCAGAGGCACTAAATACATGGGCAGAAAATGGGAAGGATAAGCACATTAATGAATATATGATAGGCCTATATGTAGTAAATATCTGTACACACTGAGCGTTATTTTGACAATACAATCCTTCATATTTAAATATATGAGGCAGATTAAGTCACACTTGCTCCTCCAGTGTTACATTATGACCATAGGTTGTCACAGCTGAATACCGACGTGACATGTTTTCATTGCACGATGGAGGCTTTGAGTGTGAGCAGTTATTTACTGCCCTAACACTCAAATTGTTGATGTTTTTCAAAAGGTTCTATCGCAGATGGATAGCTACAGCAAACATTATAACATTCATGTTTATATCAGTCATTGCAGTATCAACAACCAACCCTGGCAAAGATACAGATTGTAACGTTAACTGATTACATTGTGCGAGGAGTATGACGTTAGCTTGCCAGTTAGCCCACCAAAATATGTACGTTAGCTAAAGTCCTTATTGGATAAAGTATACCTCAGCTAGATAAACATATTTGGCTATATTAGGTAGCTAAAACACGTTTTTGGCAATGCTCGCTAACTAGTTTCACAACTACGCTAACATTACAAATTATACCAATGTTAGCTAACGTTGTTTACTTACCGGGTTTGTGAATCCTCAGTTTGACAGATGAAAGCAAACCCCAAATCGGAGGGCAAACAGGACAGACCCCTGCCTACCGTAGCCGAACCGAAATAACCTTAGCTAGCTAACGCGTTAGCAGATAACTTGTAGCCTGTGTGACTGCATTTTAGCTAGCTAACGTTGACTTAAATCGGTGTAGTTAATGTTCGCTACAAGTCAACATGGCTAACTAGCTAGGACGTGCTTGCAACCTGAGAAAGGGTATTCAGGTGGTAGGTACTCTGTATCCTTAGCTAACGTTAGCTAAATGTCTGACTAAAACACACGATAACCAGCTAGCTAGTTAGCAGCGACTCGGTTTAGCACAATAGCTAATTCTGGTCCCTCAGTTCAGGCAAGAATATATGTGTGTGTCACTCTCCCGTCTAATAACCGCATGCTTCGCATCCAAAACAGTTCGGTACGGCATATATTATGACGACATTTTGTGACGGTTTTGGTCTTCGGTAACGGTTTTTGTCGGATGTTCGTGCACACGACATTTTTTTTCTTCTTCTGCAGGCAAGCCGAAGTTCGATAGCCTTAGTCAACGCCCCTTTGTCGGTGATTGGTTAAATTGTAGGGCTGACGCTAGCAAAGACATTTTATAACTACTCCAAGATCGTTCATATGTGTCGTTTATAGCGGTAGCTGATGAAGCATAGTGGGCGGAACAAGTAAGTAAGTAAGCCAAGCACGAGATCCTATTGGCGCGTTGTGTCATATATTTGCATATTTCCGTTAGGGAACGACTCCTCTGTATAGTGAGCGTGTGCTCTATTTGATCTTGCACTCCTTCTAAACACCGCAATTTTTTTAACTTTGGAAAAACGTAAATTCTATACAACTTAATGCATTGTGTTCGTAACAGATTCTAGTTTTGGGAACAGCAAAATGTTGTGAGATCTGGGCCCAGATTCACAAAACCTTATTAAGAAGAAATGTCTTCTTAACTGGTATTTTTTCCTTAACTATAGACTTACGAATGAAATTAAGCAAAATTGCTATTCCTCAAAAAGGTTATTGGAAAATGTATTGCGCTATTTCTCATGTTTCTCCTTAAGCAAAAAGTTAAGAAGAAATTATATTCTTGAAAATAAAGTTATTGTAAATCTTCTAAATCTTTTATCCAAGATAAACTCTGGGCAGTGAGAGAATAAGCTCATGAAAGCAATAGAACATGTTTAATTCACTCACAAACTTCATCTGAAAGTTTCGGTATTGATGACTTTAAACCCAAGAACATGTTTTAGAACAGTCATCTCAGAAGGAAATATGCTGACATAATTGTCATTGCTAGCTAGATAGCTAGCCAAATTGGTTGCCTAGCAACAAACATCTTAAGAAGATTCATAAGAAGATATTTGTGAAGTTTTCAAGAAAATCATAAAATCTTAAAGATATTGTTGAGGAATTGCACTTTACTATCTTACGAACTTCTCGTTTTTTCTTTCTTAAAAAGCTTCTTAAGTTTTTGTGTGAATCTGGGCCCAGATGTTTAAATCGATGAGAAAATGTGCAGAATGTCGGCCCAGTTTCACCTAGTTCCATCCTCTCCCACTACCCGTGACTGGACTCCATTCAGCCCTAAACTCAGTATGTGGAGGAAGTAGATACGGAGTTCGAATTAAGTAGCGCATCGAGTAAATTTGGTGAAGACAAATGTTCTGAATGGACAACAGTAATATCGAAAACTGGGACAAAAACGAAATTGTCTAAAATTGGAGTGGAGGATACGTGTGTAAAAGATAATTCATCGTTTCTTGTTGGGATGTGTTTGTTGAGTAAGGATGAGTATGTGGGAAAACCGTTCGAGGTGTCGAAAATGGTGACGTCTGGGCTTGGAAAAGTAGAGTCTGTCAGAGTGACCAGGAGTGGTCTTATTTTGATTAATTGTATTTCTGAAGAACAGAGGAAGATTGCAGTTGGCCTCAAAAGAATCCGGACAACAGAAGTTTTGTGTTTTGAACTTCAGAGTAGAGCACCCGTCAAAGGAGTCATCTCAGAGATGCTCAGGTTGAATCCCTGATGAGAATTCCTCGTGTGGTTGGTGAACCGGCCTCTGACCAGCTGGGTGAATGGAGGAAATTAAGAAGGTCCGTTGGTCTTGGTTATGTAAGATACGCCGTAAAAGCTTCGTCCCCAAACCACTGCTGTGTAAGAATTGTAAAGGATTTGGCCATGTTTCAAGTGTGTGCAGATTTTTTATTTAAATTGAAGCTTTATTTAAGTAGGCAAGTCAGTTAAAACTTCTTATGGCTGCAATCCCGTTAACGGGTTGATATGACAACAGCCAGTGAAAGTGCAGGGCGCCAAATTCAAACAACAGAAATCTCATAATTAAAATTCCTCAAGCATACAAGTATTTCACACCATTTTAAAGATACACTTCTTGTTAATCCCACCACAGTGACCGATTTCAAAAAGGCTTTACAGCGAAAGCACCACAAACGATTATGTTAGGTCACCGCAAAATCGCAGAAAAACACAGCCATTTTTCCAGCCAAAGACAGGAGTCACAAAAAGCCGAAATAGAGATAAAATGAATCACTAACCTTTGATGATCTTCATCAGATGACACTCATAGGACTTCATGTTACACAATACATATATGTTTTGTTCGATTAAGTTCATATTTATATCCAAAAACCTCAGTTTACATTGGCGCCATGTTCAGAAATGCCCCCAAAATATCCAGAGAAATTGCAGAGAGCCACGGCAAATAACATAAATACTCATCATAAACTTTGATGAAAGATACATTTTTTACATAGAATTAAAGATACACTTGTTCTTAATGCAACCGCTGTGTCAGATTTCAAAAAGCTTTACAGCAAAAGCACAATATTCAATAATCTGAGAACAGCGTTCAGCCACAAAGGGAAGCCATATACAGTTACCCGCCAAATTGTGCAGTCAACAAAACTCATAAATAGCATTATAAATCTTCCCTTACCTTTACTGATCTTCGTCGGACTGCACTCCCAGGACTCCCACTTCCACAAGAAATGTTCATTTTGTTCGGTAATGTCCATCATTTATGTCCAAATAGCTATTTTTGTTAGCGTGTTTGGTAAACAAATCCGAAGTCAGGAAGCGCGTTCACTAAAAGCAGACTAAATATCAAAAAGTTCCGTAACAGTCAGTAGAAACATGTCAAACGATGTATTGAATCAATCTTTAGAATGTTTTTAACATAAATCTTCAATAACGTTCCAACCAGAGAATTCCATTGACTTCAGATGTGAAGTCAGAGGTCAGAGCATGGTCAGAGCATGGTCAGGTCATGGTAAACCTGACTCATTCCTGTCTCCTTCGGCCCCACTTCACAGTAGAGGCATCAGACAAGGTTCTACAGACTGTTGATATCTAGTGGAAGCCGTAGGAAGTGCAAACTGATCCATATCCCACTGTGTATTCAATAGGGGCTGGGTTGAAAATCGACCAACCTCAGATTTCCCACTTCCTGTTTGGATTTGAATCTTCAGAGAGTTTTCTATCCAATACTAATAGCAAATACTAAAGCAACTGGGACTGAGGAGCAGGCCGTTTACTCTGGGCACCTTTCATCCAAGCTACTCAATACTGCCCCTGCAGACATAAGAAGTTAAGAACAAAATTCTTATTTACAATGACAGCCTTTCCCGGCCAAACCAGAATGCCAAACCCGCCACCCTATGGGACTCCCAATAACGGCCGGACGTGATACAGGCTGGATTCGAACCAGGGACTGTAGTGACACCTCTTGAACTGAGATGCAGTGCCTTAGACCGCTGTGCTACTTGGGAGCCCAATGAACAGAGTATACTGAAGAAAGGTGTGTATAAGGACGACAGTGTTGTAATTGTGGCGGGATCATGATCCTGAGTTCCTGGAGTGCCCTGTAAGGGTGAAGGAAATTGAGTTGGCAAAAGTTTGAGCGGTCAATCCTATGCGGTGACGATCAAAATAATTGAGAAAACAAGTGATGCTAGTGAAGAGATGGTAGAGGTTTTGGTTGCGTTCATTGCCACGGTCTTTACAACTTCTTGATCAAACATCATTTTGTCAGAGAAAGAAAAATCGGTAACACTGAAGTCAAAGTTCAGTAGGAAGGTCCAGCTAGCTAAAATGAGGCAAACGTTTGAGCAGAGTTGAGTAGCTATGCCAGGCCTACTCAACTCTGCTCAAACACTTGCAGCATTATAGCTAGCTATGGTAGTCTTGGTTAATGATATTAGATATGTTTTTCTTCGATCGTTGTGTTTGGTTTAGATTTGTGTACTAAATAGCCCTCTACCTTGTTTTTTATTTTACAAAACACCATCGAATGGGTACACCAGTTTTTTTTTTCTGGCACCCAGCACTGCCTGTTCACCAGCCCATAGCACTTACTGGTCATTGTCCATCTCCTGCACTGAGCTGCAGTGCAGAATGGAAAAACATTTCCATGCAGGCCCTGGGAAGCCCTATCCTGGGCCCATCTCCAAGACCTACTCCACTGGCTTGCTCCTCAGCGACGCCACAGAGCAGCAGCAGCAGTAGCAGCAGGGGTGTGAGAAGGGGAGGAAAGAGCTGCAGACTCTTGACACATCACTGGCAAAGACATTGCAAACGATTGAAGACAGATCTCAAAAAATCTGGAGAACGTCATGCACTGAGCCAGCAGATTGTCCCAGAGGTAAATCATTTGAAACTCTCCTAATTTACTCTGATCTCATTCCCCCTCTTCCTCTTTCCTCCTCACCATGCATGCTGCTCTCCACAGACACTCCTCTAATCCCCCCCCCCCCCCCCCCCCCCCTGGTATCTGTAGCTGATTTCATACATAAACTATCGCCAAAACTCTGGGAGGAATTCGATCACCAGTTGCACGAGTTCATTCATGACTTCAAGAAGAGGACAAGGACCAAACGACTGAGACTATAGTGAAATGAACAACTTGTTCTGTTGCTCAGGAGTCCGACTAGACTGAATGAAAACAAATACAAATAATAAAAAAAGGTTCAATGTGTTTCCATCGCATTTTCAACTGTACCAATAGTTTAGTCAAAAACTGTTGCGTTAAATGGCAAATATGCCTACTCTGGTCTTGGCACGTACACTCTAGCCAACCACTGGCAGATACAGTGTGGTTATGCTAGTCTACATGAGATTATTAAGGATACAACTAAAGAGTGAGAATATTTGTATTTGTCAAATGGCAGTCAAGCATCAATCATTTATTGGAAAGCCGCATCAACCTGATCATCTGGCACGTTCACAAGTTTAATTCAATTTGATTATTAATTTCTGACACAAAAAAATCCCATATAAAAGTACCAGTCAAACGTTTGGACAAACCTACTCTTTCAAAAGGTTTTTCTATATTTGTACATTGTAGAATAATTATGAAGACATCAAAACTACGAAATATCACATATGGAATCATATAGTAACCAAAAATATGTATTTTGTATTTGAGATTCTTCAAAGTTTGCCACCCTTTGCCTTGATGACAGCTTTGCACACTCTCTGCATTCTCTCAACCAGCTGCATGAGGTCGTCACCTTGAATGCATTTTAATAAACAGTTGTGCCTTGCTAAAAGTTAATTTGTGGAATTTCTTTCCTTCTTAATGCGTTTGAGCTAATCAGTTGTGTTGTGACGAGGTAGGGGTGATATACAGAAGACAGCATGATTTGGTAAAAGACAAAGTCCATATTATGGCAAGAACAGCTCACATAATTCTTTATTTATTTAACAAGGCAAGTCAGTTAAGAGCAAATTCTTATTTGCAATGACGGCCTACCCCGGCCAAACCTGGGCCAATTGTGCACCGCCCTATGGGACTCCCAATCATGGCCGGATGTGATGCAGCCTGGATTCAAACCAGGTACTGCAGTGACACCTCTTGCACTGAGATGCAGTGTCTTAGACCAATGCGCCACTCGGGAAAGCAAACAGAAAACGACAGTCCATTATTACGTTAAGATATGAAGGTCAGTCAATCCAGAAAATGTAAAGAACTTTTACAGTTTTATCAAGTGCAGTCTCAAAAACCATCAAACACTATGATGAAACTGGCTCTCATGAGGACCGCCACAGGAATGGAAGACCCAGAGTTACCTAGAATTAACTGCACCTCAGATTGCAGCCCAAATAAATGCTTCACAGAGTTCAAGTAACAGACACATCTCAACATCAACTGTAGAGAGGAGACTGCGTGAATCAGGCCTTCATGGTCAAATTGCTGTAAAGAAACCACTACTAAATGACACCAGTAAGAAGAAGAGACTTGCTTGGGCCAAGAAACACGAGCAATGGACATTAGACCGGTGGAAATCTGTCCGATGGTCTGATGAGTCCAAATTTAAGATTTTTGGTTCCAACCGCCATGTCTTTGTGAGACGCAGAGTAGGTGAACAGATGATCTCTGCATGTGTGGTTCCCACCGTAAAGCATGGAGGAGGAGGTGTGATGGTGTGGGGGTGCTTTGCTGGTGACACTGTCAGTGATTTATTTAGAATTCAAGGCACACTTAACCAGCATGGCTACCACAGCATTCTGCAGCAACACGCCATCCCATCTGGTTTGTGCTTAGTGGGACTATCATTTGTTTTTCAACACCACAATGACCCAAAACACACCTCCAGGCTGTGTAGGGGCTAGTTGACCAAGAAGGAGAGTGATGGAGTGCTGCATCAGATGACCTCGCCTCCACAATCACCCGACCTCAAACCAGTTGGACCGCAGAGTGGACCGCAGAGCGAAGGAAAAGCAGCTAACAAGTGCTCAGCACACAGTGCCTTGCAAAAGTATTCATCCCCCTTGGCGTTTTTCCTATTGTGTTGCATTACCTGTAATTTAAATGGATTTTTATGTAGATGTCATGTAATGGACATACACAAAATAGTCCAAATTGGTGAAGTGAAATAAAAAAATAAAACTTGTTTCAAAAAATTAAAAAACATTTCAAACGGAAAAGTGCATATGTATTCACCCCCTTTGCTATGAAGCCCCTAAACAAGATCTGGTGCAACCAATTACATTCAGAAGTCACATAATTAGTTAAATAAAGTCCACCTGTGTGCAATCTAAATGTCACATGATCTCAGTATATATACACCTGTTTCTGAAAAGCCCCGGAGTCTGCAACGCCACTAAGCAAGGGGCACCACCAAGCAAGCGACACCATGAAGACCAAAGAGCTCTCCAAACAGGTCAGGGACAAAGTTGTGGAAAAGTACAGATCAGGGTTGGGTTATAAAAAAATATCAGAAACTATAAACATCCCACGGAGCACCATTAAATCCATTATAAAAAAATGCAAAGAATATGGCACCACAATAAACCTGCCGAGAGAGGGCCGCCCACCAAAACTCACGGACCAGGCAAGGAGGGCATTAATCAGAGAGGCAACAAAGAGACCAAAGATAACCCTGAAGGAGCTGCAAAGCTCCACAGCGGAGATTGGAGTATCTGTCCATAGGACCACTTTAAGCCGTACACTCTACAGAGCTGGGCTTTACAGAAGTGTGGCCAGAAATAAGCCATTGCTTAAACAAAAAAATAAGCAAACACGTTTGGTGTTCGCCAAAAGGCATGTGGGAGACTCCCCAAACATATGGAAGAAGGTACTCTGGTCAGATGAGACTAAAACTGACCTTTTTGGCCATCAAGGAAAATGCTATGTCTGGCGCAAACCCAACACCTCTCATCACCCCGAGAACACCATGCCCACAGTGAAGCATTATGGTGACAGCATCATGCTGTGGAGATGTTTTTCACCGGCAGGGACTGGGAAACTGGTCAGAATTGAAGGAATGATGGATGGCGCTAAATACAGGGAAGTTCTTGAGGGAAACCTGTTTCAGTCTTCCAGAGATTTGAGACTGGCACGGAGGTTCACCTTCCAGCAGGACAATGACCCTAAGCATACTGCTAAAGCAACACTCGAGTGGTTTAAGGGGAAATATTTAAATGTCTTGGAATGGCAGAGTCAAAGCCCAGACCTCAATCGAATTGAGAATCTGTGGTATGATTGCTGTACTGTACATCAGCGGAACCCATCCAACTTGAAGGAGCTGGGGCAGTTGTGCATGGGCAAAAGAAGAATGGGCAAAAATCCCAGTGGCTAGATGTGCCAAGCTTATAGAGACATACCCCAAGAGACTTGCATCTGTAATTGCTGCAAAAGGTGGCTTTACAAAGTATTGACTTTGGAGGGGTGAATAGTTATGCACGCTCAAGTTTTCCGCTTTTTCTTCTTTGTTTCACAATAAAAAATATTTTGCATCTTCAAAGTTGTGTAAATCAAATGATACAAACCCCCAAAACATCCATTTTAATTCCAGGTTGTAAAGCAACAAAATAGGAAAAATTCCAAGGGGGGTGAATACTTTCGCAAGCCACTGTATGTGGGAACTCCTTCAACACTATTGGAAAAGCATTCCTCATGAAGCTGGTTGAGAGAATGCCAAGAGTGTGCAAAGCTATCATCAAGGCAAGTAGGTGGGTATTTTGAAGAATATAAAATATATTTTGATTTGTTTAATGCTTTTTGGTTACTATATGATTCCACGTGTGTTATTTCATAGTCTTGATGTCTTTATTTTTCTACAATATAGCAAATTGTAAAAAATAAAAATAAAAATAAAAACTTGAATGAGTAGGTGTGTCCAAACGTTTGACTGGTACTGTATATATGGCCTTAGGAAAGTATTCAGACCCCTTGACATTTTCCACATTTTGTTAGGTTAAGAAAAAGTGAAGTCTATCTGTCCTTTTGTTTTTGACATGGAGTCTCTTCCTACTCAAGTGCAGTTGGGATATATAAACGACAGAGTCAGAGCATGTATGTGACCCAATCAAATTTGATTTGACAGACTCATGCTTCCAATCAGGAAGTCTCTTTGTGTAGGAGATAAGCATTGTCGCCAGGGGGTGACGGTGGCCATTTTTAGAGCAGAATAACCCCCTGCACCCTATACAAGTCTATGTGGATGTCAAAGTACAGCTTTTGATCCAGAAGGTGCAGCCTTTCACCTGGTAGCCAGTCCCCAGCGGAGACCCTATTCCCTGCTGCTTGGGGAAGAGGGCCAGGGATGGGGTCGCCGACTGTGACATGTTGCGAAGCATTTGTGAATTTACATTTTATGTTGATTTGTTTCAACCAATGCAATCGACGTGTGTGTGTGTGTGTGTGTGTGTGTGTGTGTGTGTGTGTGTGTGTGTGTGTGTGTGTGTGTGTGTGTGTGTGTGTGTGTGTGTGTGTGTGTGTGTGTGTGTGTGTGTGTGTGTGTAATAGTAACTTACAATATGATTTATGTTTGGATTCATTTTACACACAGATCCTGTCACGGTGTCTTCACAACGACTCAACTTGGACATTAAGCTCCACCCTGAGTCTCCACCCTACCACAACAGACCAGGACAGGACAGGACAGGACAGGTCTGTTGTGACCAGGACAGTCACTAAGACACTAGGACAGGACCAGGACAGTCACTAAGACACTATGACAGGACCAGGACAGTCACTAAACAGAAGAAAATAGACCGAAACCCTTGTGTGCATTAATGCTACTGGATACTGTTTCAGCTAACTGAAGTCTTAGGCTGTTCAGTGGACACTAGATGGAGTAGATCTTTACATGGACTGTTTTTATTCATGTTTTTCTATTTTTTCGTAAGCTGCACTGACATTCCGTTTTCTGGATTGTAAAACTGCTTAAGTGCACCGTTGTGGTAAAATTTACCAATTTTGCACATTTGGGCAAACTCCTGGCAGACATGATACAAACTATAGTGTAGTACTGTAACTCCTGGCAGACATGATACAAACTATAGTGTAGTAATGTAACTCCTGGCAGACATGATACAAACTATAGTGTAGTAATGTAACTCCTGGCAGACATGATACAAACTATAGTGTAGTAATGTAACTCCTGGCAGACATGATACAAACTATAGTGTAGTAATGTAACTCCTGGCAGACATGATACAAACTATAGTGTAGTAATGTAACTCCTGGCAGACATGATACAAACTATAGTGTAGTAATGTAACTCCTGGCAGACATGTTACAAACTATAGTGTAGTAATGTAACTCCTGGCAGACATGATACAAACTATAGTGTAGTAATGTAACTCCTGGCAGACATGATACAAACTATAGTGTAGTAATGTAACTCCTGGCAGACATGATACAAACTATAGTGTAGTAATGTAACTCCTGGCAGACATGATACAAACTATAGTGTAGTAATGTAACTCCTGGCAGACATGATACAAACTATAGTGTAGTAATGTAACTCCTGGCAGACATGATACAAACTATAGTGTAGTAATGTAACTCCTGGCAGACATGATACAAACTATAGTGTAGTAATGTAACTCTTCACTGAATCAGTCAAACTGTGCACACACACTGCTGTTGGTCAAAATCTAAATTGCGCCTGAACTCGTAACGGATTTCCTCTTCGTCTGAGGAGGAGTAGCAAGGATCGGACCAATGTGCAGCGTGGTAAGTGTCCATAATGAGATATTTAATAAAACAACAGAACACTGAACAAAAATAACAAAAGTACAAACAAACACACCCGAAACAGTCCCGTATGGTGCAAACACTGAAATGGAAAATAACTACCCACAACCCATAGTGGGAAAACAGGCTACCTAAGTATGATTCTCAATCAGAGACAACGATCGACACCTGCCTCTGATTGAGAACCATACTAGGCCAAACACATAGAAATATAACGTACAGACCAAAACATAGAAAAACAACATAGAATGCCCACCCCAACTCACGCCCTGACCAAACTAAAATAAAGACATAAAAAAGGAACTAAGGTCAGAACGTGACAGAACTCGTGATTTTATGGCCTTTCTCTTGCATTTCAAAGATGATGTTTTCGAAATGTTGTTTTTGTTCCATGTTTTTTTTTGTTTGTATTATCTTTTACCAGATGTAATGTGTTATATTCTCCTACATTCATTTCACATTTCCACAAACTTAAGTGTTTCCTTTCAAATGGTATCAAGAATATGCATATCCTTGCTTCAGGTCCTGAGCTACAGGCAGTTAGATTTGGGTATGTCATTTTAGAGGAAAATTGAAAAAAGGATCCGATCCTTAAATATTATTAACTAAATAGATATTAACTGTACATAGAAAATAACTACATAGATATTAACTCTACATAGATATTCACTACATAGATATTAACTACATAGATATTAACTACATGGATATTAACTCTACATAGATATTAACTACATGGATATTAACTACATGGATATAAACTACATGGATATAAACTCTACATAGATATTCACTACATAGATATTAACTACATAGATATTAACTACATAGATATTAACTACATAGATATTAACTACATAGATATTAACTACATGGATATAAACTCTACATAGATATTAACTACATAGATATTAACTCTATATAGATATTAACTACATAGATATTAACTCTACATAGATATAAACTACATGGATATTAACTACATGGATATAAACTCTACATAGATATTCACTACATAGATATTAGCTACAGTTGAAGTTGGAAGTTTACATACACCTTAGCCAAATACATTTAAACTCAGTTTTTCACAATTCCTGACATTTAATCCTAGTAAAAATTCCCTGTCTTAGGTCAGTTAGGATCACGACTTTATTTTAAGAATGTGAAATGTCAGAATTATAGTAGATAATTATTTCAGCTTTTATTTCTTTCATTACATTCCCAGTGGGTCAGAAGTTTACATACACTCAATTAGTATTTGGTAGCATTGCCTTTAAATTGTTTAACTTGGGTCAAACGTTTCGGGTAGCCTTCCACAAGCTTCCCACAATAAATTGGGTGAATTTTGGCCCATTCCTCCTGACAGAGCTGGTGTAACTGAGTCAGGTTTGTAGGCCTCCTTGCTCGCACAAGCTTTTTCAGTTCTGCTCACAAATTTTCTATAAGATTGAGGTCAGGGCTTTGTGATGGCCACTTCAATACCTTGACTTTGTTGTCCTTAATTCATTTTGCCACAACTTTGAAAGTATGCTTGGGGTCATTGTCCATTTGGAAGACCATTTGCAACCAAGCTTTAACTTCCTGACTGATGTCTTGAGATGTTGCTTCAATATATCCACATAATTTCCCCTTCCTCATAATGCCATCTATTTTGTGAAGTACACAAGTCCCTCCTGCAGCAAAGCACGCCCACAACATGATGCTGCCACCCCCGTGCTTCACGGTTGGGATGGTGTTCTTCGGCTTGCAAGCCTCCCCCTTTTTCCTCCAAACATAATGGTCATTATGGTCAAACAGTTCTATTTTTGTTTCATCAGACCAAAAAAGTACGATCTTTGTCCCCATGTGCCGTTGCAAACCGTAGTCTGGCTTTTTTATGGCGGTTTTGGAGCAGTGGCTTCTTCCTTGCTGAGCGGTCTTTCAGGTTATGTTGATATAGGACTTGTTTTACTGTGGATATAGATACTTTTGCACCTGTTTCCTCCAGCATCTTCACAAGGTCCTTTGCTGTTGTTCTGGGATTGATTTGCACTTTTCGCACCAAAGTACGTTCATCTCTAGGAGACAGAATGCGTCTCCTTCCTGAGCGGTATGACGGCTGCGTGGTCCCATGGTGTTTGTACTTGCGTACGATTGTTTGTACAGATGAACATGGTACCTTCAGGCGTTTGGAAATTGCTCCCAAGGATGAACCAGACTTGTGGAGGTCTACAATTTTTTTCCTGAGGTTTTGGCTGATTTCTTTTGATTTTCCCATGATGTCAAGCAAAGACGCACTGAGTTTGAAGGTAGGCCTTGAAATACATCCACAGGTACACCTCCAATTGACTCAAATGATGTCAATTAGTCTATCAGAAGCTTCTAAAGCTATGACATAATTTTCTGGAATTTTCCAAGCTGTTTAAAGGCACAGTCAACTTAGTGTATGTAAACTTCTGACCCACTGGAATTGTGATACAGTGAATTATAAGTGAAATAATCTGTCTGTAAACAATTGTTGGAAAAATGACTTGTGTCATGCACAAAGTAGATGTCCTAAACGACTTGCCAAAACTATAGTTTGTTAACAAGAAATGTGTGGAGTGGTTGAAAAACAAGTTTTAACGACTCCAACCGAAGTGTGTGTAAACTTCCAACTTCAGCTGTACATGGATATTAACTCTACATAGATATTAACTGCATGTGTAACTCTGTGTTGTTGTTTTTGTCGCACTGCTTTGCTTTATCTTGGCCAGGTCGCAGTTGTAAATGAGAACTTGTTCTCAACTGGCCTACCTGGTTAAATAAAGGTGAAATAAATTAAAATTTTAATTTAAAAAATCATGCATTTGCATGGAAAAGGGGGTCTGCAAGGTTTGTTCTTAGTAGTTGTGAGAAAGTCTATAAAGGTTGCATGATACACTACATGACCAAAAGTATGTGGACACCTGCTCATCGAACATCTCATTCCAAAATCATGGACATTAATATGGAGTTGTTCCCCCCTTTGCTGCTATAACAGCCTCCACTCTTCTAGGAAGGCTTTCCACTAGATGTTGGAACATTGCTGCTATAACAGCCTCCACTCTTCTAGGAAGGCTTTCCACTAGATGCTGGAACATTGCTGCGGGGACTTGCTTCCATTCAGCCACAAGACCATTAGTGAGGTCGGGCACTGATGTTGGGCGATAAATCATAAATGACTTTAGCGCATATAAGACACACACAACAAATCAAAGTGTATTTGTCACGTGCGCTTAATAAAACAGATGTAAACCTTACAGTGAAATGCTTACTTACAGGCTCTAACCAATAGTGCAAAAAGGTATTAGGTGAACAATAGGTAAGTAAAGAAATAAAACAGTAAAAAGACAGGCTATATACAGTAGCGAGGCTACATACAGACACCAGTTAGTCAGGCTGATTGAGGTAGTATGTACATGTAGATTTGGTTAAAGTGACTATGCATATTTGATAAACAGAGTAGCAGCAGCGTAAAAAGAGGGGTTGGGGGGGCACACAATACAAATCGTCCGGGTAGCTATTTTATTACCTGTTCAGGAGTCTTGAGGCTTGGGGGTAAAAACGGTAAAAACGGTTGAGAAGCCTTTTTGTCCTAGACTTGGCACTCCGGTACCGCTTGCCATGCGGTAGTAGAGAGAACAGTCTGACTGGGGTGGCTGGGGTCTTTGACAATTTTTAGGGCAGTTCCATGACGACTGAAAACACAACCTTGGGATGAAGAGTGACACATTTCCAGGCAAGAGAGATCCTGTTACGCTCGTCGTCGGATGATAAATGACCGGACAAAGGTGCAGCGCAGCAAAGGTGCAGTAGTGCCATATTATTTAAATTAATTTATAAAGTTGAAAAAGTTAGGTTTTGAATGAGACCATTTGCATTTGTGAATATGAAATTGACCTAGTATTATTAGCAGTTGAATTAAATATACTACATCTTTATCTATGTTAGAATTTCTGAAATAAATCATTATATCAAAACCATTCAATAGTACAACCCGTCCTATTTTTTTGTAACAAAATTCTGTATGTCAATCCCAAACATTCAGCTATTAATACAGGCAAAAAACAAATGCAAAATGGTCTCCTTCTCCATTCCACAGAAATGACATTTATAGTCAATATTCAGCTTGAATCTTTCCAAAACATGTTTCACAGGATAAATTCTATGTAACATTTTAAATTAAACTTCCTTTACCTTGTTACTGATACAATATTTGTTAGCAATTTTCCATGCTTTCCTCCATTGTATATCACCATAGATATTTGACCAAAGTAATCTTGCTGAGGGAATTGTAGTATCACAAACAATATTCCTAATCTGTTTATTACTACATTTATCTTTGATGTTAATATTACCAATGAATATATTTTCATGTAAATCTATGTTACTTACATCAACCACAGAGGAATTTAAAAGAGATATAGCCCCCCTTGTAATCGTATCAAAAACAATTGCATATTCTTTCGGGGTTATTGGAATTTTAAACTTATCAAGAAATTCCCCATATGAGAGTAGATATCCATCCTTATTCAGTAACTGACCAACCAAAATAATTTTATTCTCAAACCAGTTATAAAAAAAATACTTAATTTTAAATTATATATCTTTGTTGTTCCATAGAAAGTATCTGTGAGGGGAAAATTTGTGTTTATACGCTGACATTCAAGCTAAAATTGCCTGCTTATGGAATTTGGCCAATTTTACTGGGATTTTATCAACATCAAAATTACATCGAAGCAAAAAATTCTAAACCACCAACAGAGTCAAATAAATACTTATGGAAGACATTCCAAATACTGTTCTGGTTCTTAATATACTTCAGAATCCAATTAATTTTAAAAGTATTATTTAGAGTATTGAAATCCAAAACCTCAAGACCTCCTTGTTCTTGGATATTAGTGAGAATATCTTTCCGTAGACAGTGAGGCTTGTTCCTCCAAATAAAATTATAAAGAATCTTATCTAAGTCCTTTACAATTTTGGGGGGATAATTTCAAGTGATAACGAGACATAATCCGATCTGGATCTTCAGCTTTGGACAATAAAACACGACCGTATAACGAAATATCTCTCAGCAACCAGAGGTTCAATTTCTTCTTTGTTTTCTCAGTAATGGGGTTAAAGTTCAATTCACTCCTTTGTTTTTCATCCTTGCATATAACAACAACAATTCCAAGATAAGTAATCTTATCTTTAATTGGGATACCATATACTTCCTGTAAAACACAATCCTTGAGTGGAAATAAGACTGATTTATTGATGTTAATTTTCAAACCCGAAACTACTGAAAAGTCTTCAATACAGGAAACTGCTTTAGAAAACTCATTCCTGTCTCTCAAAAATATGGTGGTATCATCAGCCAGTTGACATAGTTTAAATTCATTGCCAAGTGCTGAAACACTTTGAAAATACCCTTTCTTGATATGAAGAGCCTTAATTTGAGTCACCAATAAAAATACAAATGGACTAATTGGGCAGCCCTGCCTAATGCCACGGCCAATATCAAATCTTTGGGATGTCCCATGAGCTAATTTTACAGAGCTAGTACAACCACTATATCAAGTTTGGGCTGCTTTCAAAAAATAGTCACCAAACCCCCAAAAACGTATTGCTTTGAACATAAACTCATGTTCTACAGTGTCAAAAGCTTTATAAAAATCAACAAACATAAGAAAACTATCATCAAGGATGAGGTCATTATAGTCAATCATGTCTAAGATCAACCTGATGTTATTACTAATGTGTCGACCATGCATAAAACCTGATTGTTCTTCCTCAATTATATGACGCGAGCCTTGTTTCAACCTCTTAGCAAATACAAGGGCAAATAATTTCCCATCATTATTCAACAGGCTAATGGGTCTCCAGTTGTCTATATAAAGAGTATCCTTATTAGGTTTGGGAATCAAAGTAATTACACCTTGCTTTGAGGAAGCCGGTAACTCCCCTTTTTCTATTGATTCTTGGAACATAGCAAGAATGAAAGGAATCAATTTATCATTGAATGCTTTATAAAACTCGCCATCATTTCCATTAAACCATATTGTCCTTAAGGCTTTTAATAGTCTTTTATCTCAATTTCAGATAACTCATCATCACAAAAATCCTTATTTAACCTTTATTTAACTAGGCAAGTCAGTTAAGAATATGTTCTTATTTACAATGACAGCCTAGGAACAGTGGGTTAACTGCCTTGTTCAGGGGCAGCTCGGAGATTCGATCTTCTAACCTTTCGGTCCAACGCTCTAACCACTAGGCTACCTGCCGCCCCAAAGTTATCTATCTTCTTAGCACAATGTTTGCTACATTGTCTAAGAAAATATCCGTATTGGAAGTTGACTGGGCTGATGTATACAAATTCTGATAAAACTGGGCAACATGCTGGGAGATTTCTTTTTTGGATTTTCATTGGGAGTATTATTAATCATTAATTTACATATGGAAGTCTTTTCGCCTGCTCTTTTTTTCTAAATTAGAGAAATATTTTGTATTTTTCTCTCCCTCTTTCATCCATTTTCGTCTTGATCTTACAAACGCTCCCTGGGCCTTTTCCTCGTCAATACAGTCTAACACCATTTGTAGTGATGATAGCTCCAGTAATTCCTGATTAGTTAGTTCAGGTTTTTTTTGTATAATCCATTATTCCCTTTATGATGTCATATTCTTTCTCTCTCTTGGCACGAGCAATTTCTTTCCCCATTGAAATAGCCAAAAGCCTTATATCAAATTTCATCAGTTCCCAGTAACTTCTAAACGTATTCATAACACAGGCACAATTCCAGTATTTATCAATAATTCCTGCTACTTCCTTCTTAAATACTTCATTCTCTAGTAAAGTCTTGTTCATTTTCCAGTAACCTTTACTAACTTTTTTTGTTGACAAACCATGCATATTTATCTTTATTGAGATCCCTTTGTGGTCTGTTAAAATCGATGGTTCAATCGAGACTGTATCAACCTTGTCAGCCATATCTTCAGATATCAGTCAGAAATCAATACGGGATTGTATAGATAAATCTTTGGTACTCCCTGTAAACATAATCTTATCTGGGTTCTTATGTCTCCAAATATCTAGAACACCTAACCTGAGACATATATTCCTTATCTCACAAACAGAATTGCTATTCTTAGGAGGCCATCTATCTAGATTATCATGTAATACTGTATTAAAATCTCCACCCCATATTACTTTGGCCAATGGAAATGTAGACATCATTTAACTTATTTTCCTTTCAATGTCTCTAAATAAAATACAGTTACTTGACTTGTTATTGGAAGCATAAGTATTGACAACAGTAAATTGAACGTGGTTGACATCTACCAATAGTATAATCCATTTCCCTGAATTATCTGCTTCATGACTCAATATAATGACCCTTAAAGTTACCTTTTAAAATAGCGACACCTGCTGACCGATTAGTACCAAACGAAAACCTAATATCATTCCCCCATTGACACTTCCAAAACGCAGTATCTGTGGAACAGGCATGAGTTTCTTGAATGAAATAAAAGTTGGCACTCTTACCCTTACAATACAAAAATAAAGATTTCCTTTTCAAAATATTACGGATTCCCCTGGCATTAATAGAAGAAACAGAAATGGACATTTACTATCACAGTGACTATATGAAGAATATTAAACTTGTATACGTTCACATGGATCGGGTTCTCATAAAAATAAAAGTTCTTACTAGTTGCAAATAAAAAACAGTCCTTTGCACCACGCAAGTGGTTGACTTAAATTATATATATTTTATATACAATTGCAAATAACATTGTACCATAGATTGGTAAAAACGAATAGCCATCAAGCTAACATTAAGTGTCAGTGCGAATTTCCCTGCCATAAAAAAAATATATATATAAAAAAGCTTGGTTCACACAAACAATGCTCTTTCCTCAAGAAATATAAAGTTTTATCAGATGCAAATAAAACTCAGTCCTGCACAACTCACTTGATAAATCCAGCGGTCAACAAGCTAGGCGTCAGCGTGAATTTCCCTTCCATTACCAAAAGCCTTGGCTCCCACAAAGTATGCACTTTTCCCTTCCTTCCTTGCTCTCTCAATCATCCGCCACAGACGATTCCGAGCTTCTTTGTCAAATGCTGTCAGATCCTCAGGTTGTTCTTCTTTAAATAGTCATTTTTCTTTGCACTTTTCCATGTCATATCCCTCGCTGTCCTGGAGATGAATCTCATGATCACTGGTCGTGGTGGCTGGTTGTTTTCCCCATCTCTCAGCCTACCCAGGCGGTGCACTACATCCAGAGAACCTGCAACAACATTTCGCTCCTCCTTCGGGACTATTGCCCTGCAAATGTCCTTCACTCTTGCTTTGATGTTCTCGTCAGATTTTTCTGCTATTCCATACATTTGAAGATTCCATCTCCGACTATACCGGTCATTCTCGTTTACATTTGACTCCATTTCAGGGAGTTTCTAATCCTGCTTTGCAACCTGAATTTTCAATGTTGCGTTCTGCTGCTTCAGAGTTTTTACTTCCTCAGCATTGAAATCAATCGATTTTCTTCAGGTTAACGATACTGATAGAGTTCTTTTACACCAAATCCATGGATGTCATCTGCTCTCTTTGATTTTAGCCGTGAGGATGCGGACGATGTTGTCCTGTAGCTGGCTCATTGATGTTTCACTTCTCAGCTTCTTTGGAAGTTGCTCCTTGGTTGGGGTTTTCGGGTATGAATACAAACGCAACATGGAAAATTCAGGTTGCAAAGCAGGATTAGAAACTCCCTGAAATGGAGTCAAAGGTAAACGAGAATGACCGGTATAGTCGGAGATGGAATCTTCAAATGTATGGAATAGCAGAAAAATCTGACGAGAACATCAAAGCAAGAGTGAAGGACATGGAAGTTGCTCATTGGTTGGGGTATTCGGGTATGAATCACATTCACCCCTCTTTTTTACACCGCAAGCATATGAGTGAGTTTCAACAATGACTCTTTTCTACTTGGAAGTTTCAACATCCATTATCTCAGCAAGTTTGGTCATGTCCTGATTACATGCTACTAACGTTAGCTATAAAGACGTTAGCAAGCTACCTTAACTAAACACGCTGAAACTTTTCGATAGCTAGCTTGTTCGTTGGAAATCGTAAAAAAAAAATATTTCAATGGTTTGATTAATTACAAAATTATTCAAAATAGCTACATTGTATGGTTAGATATCATTTTTTTGTGAGAAAAAAAATAACCAAATTGCAACTGCAGCCTAAAACTATAAACTTTGTGAGAAAACCCTCAAATTGTTCCTCAGCTATAAATGTTCCCACCCTCTCATGCCGCCATCTTGAGCCCGCCACCATAGCAACGGACCTTGGCACTACCGGAATAACCAACATGTCATCCTGCTAACTCCTCTGAAAGGGACACCCCGTTTTAGGAAAAACTCCCAAGAGGTGTTTACACCTCATAGTGTTGATGACACAAGTTTACTGGAGAACTGAGACGAAGTAGAGACTCTGGACAGGGTGGATATTCGTATAATAAAAAGCAGTTTTATTCAGAGGTAAAGATATCTGATACAAGCATGCTTGGACTCGTTCATTCGGCTCGTAAGGAACCTGCAGACAGAGCCCAGATAACAGAAATACATAGTCATTTTATACAGGACAGAAAGTAGGTTGAGTCTGGAAGTTCTGGTCCTTTGGTTGGTTCTGGACAGGTTGTTGTCTTCTCAGATTGGTCCTGATGAGCTGGACGTCATCCTTCTGAGTCTTGCAACAAAAGTTCCTTGTTATCAAAATGTTCAGCTAAAACAGGAGATTTTGTGTGTGCGTAGTCAGCCCTCTGTCCTTGAGTATGTGTGTGTGTCTGCACCCTTTTCTTATCAGTGTTTATGAATGTTCTGTGTCAGCCATCTGTCTCTGGTGTGTGTGTGCCTCAGTTTCTGCTTGTGAGTATGTGAGAGAACCTTGTTTAAGAAAGAAGTTAGTTATAACAATGTAATAGCAATATGCTTGTGTTATTACAATGGTATTTCTTACAAATCCCCCTCTTCACGTCTCATAAGAGACGTGACAAAAGCTAGGACAAAAGCTATAAATGGCAAAATTAGAGTAAACTTTATCAGAAGATAAAGTTTTGATTCCCTCTCTTCACGTCTCACAAGAGACGTGACATAAACTTTAAGCGAATCCGGGCACAAGAAGGGAAACTTTTTCCAGAAGAAAAAGTTTTGATTCCCTCTCTTCACGTCTCCTAAGAGACGTGACATAAACATGGGATCAAGCAGGAGTAGTATATGCAGAAACTTTCTTGAAGAGAAAGTTTCATATGCCCTCTCTTCACATCTCCTAAGAGACGTGACATAAACTAGGTAAGAGTAAGAAAAGCAAAAGTAAACAACCAGGGAAACTTTCTCAGAGAGAAAGTTTTAATTCCCTCTCTTCACGTCTCCAAAGAGACGTGACATAAACTATGAATGGCGTTTAATTAGTCATCAGTCCAATAGCCTGGCTCAGCATCCTCCAGGGCAAGCATAGGAAACATCTGTCCCTTCTCTGCCTGGTTGGGATCAATAGCAGTAGTTATGATCCTAGTGGTCAGCGTTCGAATACATGGAATGCAGCAGCATCCACAAAGCACCAGTATCGCAGTGAAGACAGATATAGATACCAGTATGGAGGAAACAAGCATCTTATATTTCCCAAACGCATCCATCCAAGAGTCCCACATAGAGGTGTTCACTCCTGAGTGGCTCTTCATTTTCCCATTAAGAGTACGAAGACCTTCTAAAGCAACAGTAAGACTACCATCAGTTGCTGTGTTATTGGGAATGAAAGTACAACATTGCTCTCCGAACATGGCACAAACACCTCCGCGTTCAGCCAACAACATATCTACCGCGATTCTATTTTGGAATGCCATCAGGGAAGTAGCTTCCAATTGGCCATGGACCGCCTCGAAGCCTTGTTGAGTCCAATTGCCTAGTTTCTGAACATTAAAATGAATGTAATTGATTCGGTCCACATTTTTATTAACTGTACACCACCAGCAAAATGATGATTCAAAACCCGCTGCAACCTGGTCTACTAGTTTATACTTATCTGGCACCCCCCTAGGGACTCCTATGGCGTCAATATAGGTGGGGTCTCCAGGATCCACTCCTGTTGATCTTTTGGACCGGGATAAATCCCCGTCCCTCTCTACACGGGCCATCAGGTCCTTTACTTCCATAGGATACACTGAAACAGGAAGAAGCAGAGAGACAAGAGCACAAAGACCAGTGGCATTCCCTGGCAGGCGGTCATATAGATGATTTCCTCCACACCACCACCAGACATCAGCTCCAGACACAGGTTGGAAAGGGGCATTAGGATTATGGGTGTTATTGCACCATTCATAAGGTAATGCTCCCAGCATTGGAGGGCCAAGGGACATATTTATACCAGTGAAATTAGCCCTGGCAACCTGAGAAGAAAACATCGGGGCCCTTTCTAGTACTTTTAACAATAGGGTAAAACTTGTCCCATATGGAGCAGTTGGCAGTTGGGTTGTCATGTTTCATAACAGGAAGAAGACATACGTCAGGTAGGGTAGCCGGTACAATGCGTAGGAGTGGACGGGCTCCCATACACACCACACAGCTCTGGTGGGTGGCCTTGCCCGCCTCCTCAGCCAATAATAGCCAATTATTCGTAAGTCCCGAGACCCCTGTAGCTGTAAGGATAGCACCGTCGAGAGTGGGCGGTGCAAGTTTGCCCACGATGAGGATGAGCAAGGACCAAAAGGAGACCACTCCAAGAACTACCCCTGGACATATTAGTAACCAAAAAACAAGAGTATGTTAAACCCTCAGGTCCATCCCTCTATACAACCTGTACCAGGTGGGTTCGTCGCCACCCGGGAACTTCAAACCTTCACAACAAGGAGGACAAACATCACTTTTTATTCATTTGACAACATCAACTACAGCGAACCAAGGGTCCTCCTCTGTCAGGCCCACTCTCCTGCGAAAGCTTGATTCCGTATCAGCCTCTCCAACTGGAGCATCAAGCAGCGGCATCATACCAGAGGCCCTTGCCACATCTGTAACAGACTTCTTCAAACAAGGTATGATACAGGCAGCACAGAAATGAAAAACAACAACTAATGTCAGAAATTCAGTAATCATCATTGCAGTGTACTTACCAAACCAACCACCCAGCCAAGGGACCAGTCCAGTCTCCTCCACACCTGCAAGACCCTTCATCTCCACTGATAACCTTGCCAACCCACTCAGAGCTTTTGAAATGCTCCCATCCGAACTAGTATTGTTAGGGACAAACGTGCAACACTGTTCTCCAAACATTTTACATACGCCTCCCTGGATGGCCAGAATCATGTCCAGTGCTAGTCTATTTTGTCTACTGGTTTGAGAGGTAGCATCCAATTGTTCAGCCATTCCCGTAAGTGCTGTGTGGGTGTATTTAACAAATCATTATTAATTATAGTAGATATAATTGATCCAGGCATTATGCTTAGCATCAACAATAGCTGGGCCAATGATGGGCATCAGATGCCACAGGCCATCATTCCTGTTTAATGTCTGGAATTCGTGGGGGACCCCTATTGGGACCCCCAACAGGTTGGTGTGAATGTTATCTGTTCCCTCGGACCAAGGAGCGTCACGTTTCTGCCGTCTCCTGGGTTGGTCCCAAGCCTCTGTCATGTGCAGCTCCCAAAAGTTGGTTAGCTGTAACCTCAATAATAGGCCATGGTGTTTATCAGACTGGCCAAAACACATGTTCCCTGACAATCTCCTTTCCAAATGGGGTCAACCGCCTGGCAGGTCCACACATCAGCAACACCTCTAGTTAATAGTGACATTACTGATGCAGGCAGCAGTAGGGAACCTCCCATAGTCCATACCTCTACCTGTACCAGTGTTACAGCTGTAATATCCCCCATATGCCTTAACCCCCCATGGTGTCTTCTGGGGACGGACTTCTGGGAACACAAGACTCAGAGTTTTACACAGGGTTGAATTTGGCTTAAACTTTCCAATATGCACATCCAAACTTCCCCATTACTTAGGGCAAATGGGTGGGCAGCCAGAATAGGTCTGGCATGTCCACATACGACACAGTCCTTTCTATTAAGTGTTTTATAGGCCAACCACATATTCTCCCTTCCCTCATAACCAGAATCAGTCCCCAATTGGTCACTATCTGAGATGTCTTTTTCATTTATTACCTATACCAGATTGTAGAGTTTAGGTGATGGTGTGGGACTTGGTCTTGAAGTGGTGGAGGAGGCCGGCTGAACCTGGTCTGTTGGAACTGGTGGTGGTTCTGGCAGCACTGCGATGGTAACATCCCCATCGTATCCTAAACAGACAACTCAGGACTACAAGCAATCCTGTAAAGCCCCCTCCTCTCCCAGAGAACACATCATCAGCCAGAGATCAAGCAACACTTTCACTTCTATGAACAAACACAGTGAGGAAAGGTCGGGGGCAGGGAATTCTTCATTAAGGAGTTGATCCCCGAACTCTATTAGTAACGGTTCTTCTCCTTAACTCTGTGATCATTCGACAGTGTCAGTGTGTCTCACCCTCCAAGTGCGATATGCCCCCAGGTCGGGTGAATCACCTTCTCCTTTAATTCACCTGTAATGCATAAAATCTTGGACATACAGGTTTGGTTAATAAACAGTTTGTCATTTGTTCTATCTGATTATATATTTAACTTCTATGCCTATTTTTTAGCTAGAATTTTTTTTAAATTAGTTTATTATCCAATAGGCCCCATCCTATCCTAGACCACAATGTACCCCTCCCCCGTTTGATACCTGGCTCTGCCCAGGTATCAACCTTACCTATTCTAAATAATGACTTAGTAAAATATTCTTATGTTCTACATTATTATGTAAGACCGCCCCTTTCATTTTCCACATGTCCAATTCTCCCTTTTGTCTCCATTCAGTAACTGTTATCTACCCATTCTGTTATCTCTGTCCTGGCGCCCCTTCCAAAACTCCCTTCTCTGCTCTCAAACCTTCAAGGTCTCAGCAGTGCGGGGAGGGCCACTCTGTCTGCCCTTTCCCTTATCTGTCTGTAGCTTGGTCCCAAACATTAACTAAGTGTCTCACTGTTTTGACTTTATCTAAAATCATGGATTTAAAATTAACAACATGTCTTATAGTGTCAATCTCTAAAGTCCTTACATAACCTTAATAAACCTATCTCTATCTTCTTATGGCCAAAACAAATGCTAACCATATAAATTCCTTTCTTTACTAATAAGCTCTCTATCACTTTTATTTCCATGCCCTATAGGCTTAAAATATCTCCTGTTCAAACCAATTCAATAACAGCCCATTCAAAACCGTCATCGCCAATGTTTAAAAACAGAATCCTGACTCCTCTGTGGTTCAAACTACAATTATGGTCAAGAGTTATAAACTCTATTATATCAATTTACCTCAAAACTAGTATTCCCAAATGACCACAATTTCATTATCCTCACTACATTTCCCCTGTGGGTGATCAATCCACACGAAAATGCAATGAAGACAGGTCAAGAGGTTACATCACCTCCTTACATTCGTGTTTCATACTATATCTAGATTTACTAAAAGAACCCTTTATCTTAACAAAGTCCCTTGTCTAAATAAAACTCAAAGTAAAACACCTAATATTATCTTGTCTCTCGGAACACGGAAAACCCCTTAACCCAAAACGTTTACCACAAAAACAAAACCTAATAATTATGATAATACCCTTAAATCATTCGTTTTAAATTTCCCCGATGTTTCATGTACTAACCATACAACTGTGATAAACGTACACTGTCCCTTTAAAAAACTCTCATGCCAGCCTTACTAGGTTGCGAGTCGTTCTTTGTTCCCCATAATGAAAACAGATCACGTTTAGAATACGTTTACTTATTGTTCAAATTCTCTGGTGTTACCTAAACCAAAACCCATAACTTTCAGCAACTTTTGAAAAGTATCTCAAAGCTATAATGTACACATTTTCCCTCTAAATGACACAACCAATTTTCTCTAGCATAATTTAATACAGCCACACCCGGTAAATCATTATCAAATGTTAAATATACAGGTTTAGTACTTTTATCAAATAGATTAGTATAGTTCAAATAAAGATATGCGTTTACTAGCGCTCAACCTGTGTTCAGAACGCAGCAACTAGCCAATATAATACCAAAAATGACTGTCTTATTCATGCCTCTAGGCAAAACATCTAGTTACTCCAACTAAGTTTAGCAGCAAAACTATCGTATAAGTAAAATCAACTTCTCAACTCTTTCCATTCCAAAGTGTAAACTTACCATATACTTCGCTAAATTTATATCGCATGTCAGCCAATCCATAACAATAATATCATTAGTCTGTAAATTTAACCTAAATAAGTTATTAAATGTATTCTCTCTACTCCGAATTGGTTCTAAGTTTTTTCTGTCACCAGCACTCAAACCGACTCTCCATTTTCTGGGAGACCGTTGAGTGCTGCAATACTGCCATCTTCTGTCCATTCTCTATACAGCTCTAAGAGTTATGAGTGTGTGAAGGAACATCACAAATAAGGGCCAGATATCCCATCAACCTTGCCCAGGGAGAGAGAAATGTCCCTCTAACTGGGAGAGGTTCCTTCTTCAGGGGAGGCGAAGTTTGATGCCGCATCACCTGAATCAGGAGTGTCTTAATTTGGAATCGAATTTAGGCCGCTCAAATCGGCTCTGACTTCTGTAAGGAATTGGAGCTAGAGTGCAATGTGTGAGGTGGTGCCAAGGTGCGCCTGATTTACCTTTGACCTGAACTGAGTGTGAAGTAACCTCCTTCACTTCGTTCAGTTCAGTCCACCTGGGTTCCAGCCACTTTCTCTTGTGGACTCTCACCCCACCCAGTCACCATTTTACATTCCGTGGTGGCGTGCCTCCTGGCAGCTTCCCCTCTCGGACCTTGCGAACCTGGGTAGAGAGTGCTACAGAGAGTTCCGTCAGTTGTTTCACATAATTACATCAAGAGCGGGCATATGACCTCCCTCTCTTGGTGGACCAGTCATTATCTCATGAGGAGAGAGATGGGTGCCTGCCCCTGGAGAGGCTCTCATGGCCATCAACGCCAGAGGCAGGGCTTCAACCCATATCAACTTCGAACCTGCACATACTTTAGCTATCTTAGCCTTAAGGGTTTGATTGGCGCGTTACACGAGACCCTCTCTGTCTTATAAATTAAGTACTATGTGTGTGTAATCTATCCACTATCTTTGTATACTTAGCCCGTCTCTGAGTATAAAACCCGAGACGAATTCTCGGTGCAAGTGCAGACTTATCTCTTGCACTTCACCCTCGCACACAAAGAATTATTTATAGCAGTTATTACTGTTAATCAGTTTTTCGAGTTGTTGTATATTTTCCCAGAAGGTGTTGGAATCGCCCTTCCGGAAGAATATATTAACAAATCCAGGCGCTTCTGAACCAATTGTCAATTCAATTTTAAGAATTATTTTGCAATAGTTATAATTGCTTTTTAGTTTTTCGATTCGTTAAATACTTTCCCAGAAGGTGTCGGAATCGCCCTTCCGGAACAGCATATTAACAAATCGAAGCGCTGCTGTACCAATTGTCAATGCAATTTTGAGAATTATTTTGCGGTAGTTATTATCGCTTTTCAGTTTTTCGATCCGTTAAATATCCTCCCAGAAGGTGTCGGAATCGCCCTTCCGGAACAATACATTAACAAATCGAAGCGCTGCTGTACCAATTGTCAATGCAATTTTGAGAATTATTTTGCGGTAGTTATTATCGCTTTTCAGTTTTTCGATCTGTTAAATATCCTCCCAGAAGGTGTCGGAATCGCCCTTCCGGAACAATACATTAACAAATCGAAGCGCTGCTGTACCAATTGTCAATTCAATTTTAGGAATTATGGAAACACCAACATCACAATAGAGGAAAAATACAAGTCAGTCTTCAGCTCGGCGGCTGTACCACGGGCCAAAAGAAGACTCAGCTGTCCTCCCGAAAGTTATCAACTTGTGAGTCTCGTGAAACGGCCAATCTTACATAGCATTCAAATTAACATTTCCACATTTGTATTTTATTACATAACAACATTAATACATTGATCGCAAGTTAAGTTCTTCACAGTGCATCTAGTTAAGTGCCAAGTCAACCATTGCCCGCTATCTGAACTCGTATTTTTATTTTTATTTTGTTGATTCCCCCTAGGTAACTTCCAAGTGTTTTAACCAATCAAATGTTGTTAAGTCTGGGGAACCTTTTTTAGACTTGGATTCTCACGGAATTCTCACTCAACCCGACTATCTGAATCTTTTTATCAAGTCAGTTACAATTATAACACAATTTCTTAGATTCTCACGGCTTCTACCCGACTATGTGAATCGTTTTACAACACAGTTACAATTATAACACAATTTCTTGGATTCTCACGGCTTCTACCCGACTATGTGAATCGTCTTACAACACACATTTACTTAGATTCTCACGGCTTCTACCCGACTATGTGAATCTGAGTCTCACGGCTTCTACCCGACTATGTGACCCTCTATAAATTATTTGGATTCTCACGGCTTCTACCCGAATATGTGAATCTCTTTTTAATTGCTTTAGAGTCTCACGGCTTCTACCCGACTATGTAACTCTGAGTCTCACGGCTTCTACCCGACTATGTGACTCTCTATATCTCAGATATCTTTACATGTTTGCTTTTACATTTACAATAGACATTTATCATAAATTTAACAGTAATCCATACTCCACCTCAGTACTTCTGATCTTTAAATTTGGATTTTCCTATTATACAATATGCAGATTTTGATTTAACAGGTACTGCTTACCTCTGTTTTGACGGCCGTCTAGATCAGTTTCCTGAGGCGAGCTGGATTCCCGGCTGCTCCGTCGGACCGGTCACCCTTCCTTTCTGATCCGTCTCTCACTTGTCTCTTTTCTCTGTCAACTTTGATGGATCGAATTCAGAGAAGAAAACCATCCTCTGCTACCATTTTGTTGATGACACAAGTTTACTGGAGAACTGAGACGAAGTAGAGACTCTGGACAGGGTGGATATTCGTATAATAAAAAGCAGTTTTATTCAGAGGTAAAGATATCTGATACAAGCATGCTTGGACTCGTTCATTCGGCTCGTAAGGAACCTGCAGACAGAGCCCAGATAACAGAAATACATAGTCATTTTATACAGGACAGAAAGTAGGTTGAGTCTGGAAGTTCTGGTCCTTTGGTTGGTTCTGGACAGGTTGTTGTCTTCTCAGATTGGTCCTGATGAGCTGGACGTCATCCTTCTGAGTCTTGCAACAAAAGTTCCTTGTTATCAAAATGTTCAGCTAAAACAGGAGATTTTGTGTGTGCGTAGTCAGCCCTCTGTCCTTGAGTATGTGTGTGTGTCTGCACCCTTTTCTTATCAGTGTTTATGAATGTTCTGTGTCAGCCATCTGTCTCTGGTGTGTGTGTGCCTCAGTTTCTGCTTGTGAGTATGTGAGAGAACCTTGTTTAAGAAAGAAGTTAGTTATAACAATGTAATAGCAATATGCTTGTGTTATTACAATGGTATTTCTTACAATAGCAACAGTAAATAGTTGGCCATAACAGTTATAAGAATAACCAGCCGTGTATGTCTAATGTTGTCAAATGACCCAAAGCACATAACTAATTTTGCTGGCTCCTTCTGAAATAAATAATTGCCACATATGTACTGAAAAATTCACAATAGTGTCCACATACTTTTGTACATATAGTATATCTTGAGAGAGTTCTGCCATGCATTGAAATGGGCTAAACGGATGAGGGCGGCGCGCCCTGCTCAAATCGTATGGTAATATGCGCCGCTCGGTCATATTGTCAACAATGCAGCATGTTGCATCGTTCAGAAACATAAACATTTTCCATTTAAAAAAATCTATGTTTGAATTTCAATCCAGTTTTTATTGGACAGGCAGATAAAGCGTTTATCAAAAGCAATCACTTGTACAAGTGAAAACACAGAATCATAGTCATTACTACATTGTGCTTAACCTACGCCACTTTTCTGTTGATCCGACTTCGGTGTCCGCCTGAACAGGGCACCCGGCTCACGCCCAGGAGTCAGCCTGGTTCCTAAATAGAATGCGATCAACGCTAACCCAGTTAACCAATGTAACCGGTGTTGTACTGCACTGCTGTAACTCTGCGTTGTGTGTGTCTGCTATCTGGTCCCAGATGTCAGTGTTGACAAACAGAGAACCAGCAAAGGGTAAGCTGACCCGGCTACAGGTGATCCAGCGGCACAGAGGGCAGCACACGGTCAATAGGCCACTCTGGAGCCTGGAGATCGCCTCCAAGCACGGCCCACGGAAGGTGTGTTCGCAGTGGAGCACCCGAGGGATATTCTCCGTGTGAGAGTAGGGTTGGAAGCAGACGCAGCAATTCATGTCTTCACTCATCAGATCCATGGCTGGTTGGCTGGGGTATGGAGGGATGAATGGATGGATAGACGGATGGACAGTTGGAGCACAGAGGAACTCTGGATGGAGAGCAGTGTCTGGGCAGGAAGACGTGGGGTTTAAATGCTGGTCTAAGGTCAGTTTTCCCCTTTGTGGATTATTAAGGTCCTGGTTTGGATTTGACGAGGGTGAGCTGATCCTAGATCTGTCCTTTGGAGCATGGATCAGGAAGCTGCAATAGACATCAGGATGTTTAAATGACTTCAATCACTGACACTATATAAACATATCTAATGATATCTCTCAAATCAACAGGCTGGCAGGTTTTTCTGAGAAGACATGAAGATTTTTTTTTTTTTTTTTTTAAATCATGCAACTCTAACATCCATAGTTATCACACTTATACAATATGTTTTCCTTTCATCATTATTAATAAGAGGAAAGATTTTACTTATTTGGGAGGTTTACAGCCCAGGAACCAACTATTCGATGCCTAAACTTTATCTGTGAATGTGTGTGAGAGAGAATAAAAGTCTTGTAATATTGTCTGCCTGTGTGTGCTCTCCTTTTAAGCCACTGGGAAGGTGAAAACAAATCTTATTTCATAAGGGGCGGTCTCTCACCTCCTCCACTCTCAGGTGAGCAGGTAAGTTCCATGGAAGTAGAAAAACACGTTTAAGCCCTCTTCTACAGAAGAATTGTTATCACTTGTGGAGAATTCACAACATGTTTTCTTTCTTCCAAGGAATGCTTTGGTGGAATCCTCTTTGTCAGGACCTTGCAGAGACATTTAGGAGACAGGTGTTCATGTCTAAAAACGGCACATATGTCCAGTTTTTGGTCACCAATATCTAAAATAGATCAATCTTATTTGTAGGGGTATTTTCACTGGAGGAGGGTAGCACTTCTAGACCCCTATCTGAGAACGTTTCTTGTCATTGTTGTGGTTTTAACTAGAGTCGATGTCTGCGTCCCCTTGGAAATCTAATTGGCATTATGAAAAAAATCCACATAAAAATCTATCTTTTTAAACTAGAGAGAGATTCTAATTTTGGAAACAGTGAGAGGAAACGCCAATCAGATGCTTCACATTTATTCATCCGGTGAAATATCTGGCTCATTGTTCCGTCTGTGCTCCAACCGTGTGTCATCACCTTTAGGTATCCCGCTTTCACTTTCCCTTCTCAAGAATCAGCTGTTTCTCGTGCATCTCCGGTCCGGGGTCACGGATTTTTATAATCCTTCAGAATAAAAGCCCCGAATAGTTTGTAAATTAATAATTAGGGCGAAAATTATGAAAATGTGCACAATTATCGCAGCAGGCTCCTGACTGTTTTTTACCGAATGTAACGGATGTGAAATGGCTAGCTAGTTAGCGGTGGTCCGCGCTAATAGCGTTTCAATCGGTTACGTCACTTGCTTTGAGACCCTGAAGTAGTGGTTCACGAACAAACCACGGCCTTTATAAACCCTAAACTCTGAATTGTCTATACCGTAATTACAGTAAGAGCTGTCGCACCTATACCGTAATTACACTAAGAGCTGTTGCACCATGGATACAAGCTTTCTAACTCCAGTGGCGTAACAATGACATGGCAGCGAATGTAACGTAATTATATGATATTGTTGCGCATTACACCATACTTACGGCTCTAATAACATTAGCTTATTTTGCTGTTACTACAATAATAGTTCCTCAAACCAGAGGGAGAGAGTGATGGAGAGAGAGAGAATTGATTGAATCAGAGAGTGATTTCACAACTAGAAGACAGACACGCCATGTTTTTTTTCTTCCAAGGAATGCTTTTGTGGAATCCTCTTTGTCAGGACCTTGCAGAGACATTTAGGGCACAGGTGTTCATGTCTAAAAACGGCACATATGTCCAATAAAATAGATCATTCTTATTTGTAGGGGCATTTTCACTGGAGGAGGGTAGCACTTATAGACCCCTATCTGAGAACGTGCCTTGTCATTGTAGTGGTTTTAACTAGAGTCGATTTCTGCGCATTACGCCAATCCAATTAGCATAATAAAACAATTCCAGAAGAAATCGACTCTAGTTAAAACCACAACAATGACAAGACACGTTCTCAGATAGGGGTCTATAAGTGCTACCCTCCTCCAGTGAAAATACCCCTACAAATAAGATTGATCTATTTTAGATATTGGTGACCAAAAACTGGACATACAGTATGTGTCGTTTTTAGACATGAACACCTGTCCCCTAAATGTCTCTGCAAGGTCCTGACAAAGAGGATTCCACCAAAGCATTCCTTGGTAAAGAAAACATGTTGTGAATTCTCCACAAGTGATAACAATTCTGTAGAAGAGGGCTAAACATGTTTTTCTACTTCCATGGAACTTACCTGCTCACCTGAGAGTGGAGGAGGTGAGAGACCGCCCCTTATGAAATAAGATTTGTTTTCACCTTCCCAGTGGCTTAAAAGGAGAGCACACACAGGCAGACAATATTACAAGACTTTTATTCTCTCTCACACACATTCACAGTTAAAGTTTAGGCATCGAATAGTTGGTTCCTGGGCTGTAAACCTCCCAAGTAAGTAAAAATCTTTCCTCTTATTAATAATGATGAAAGGAAAACATATTGTATAAGTGTGATAACTATGGATGTTAGAGTTGCATGATTTAAAAAAACACATTTTTCATGTCTTCTCAGAAAAACCTGCCAGCCTGTTGATTTGAGAGATATCATTAGATATGTTTATATAGTGTCAGTGATTGAAGTCATTTAAACATCCTGATGTCTATTGCAGCTTCCTGATCCATGCTCCAAAGGACAGATCTAGGATCAGCTCACCCTCGTCAAATCCAAACCAGGACCTTAATAATCCACAAAGGGGAAAACTGACCTTAGACCAGCATTTAAACCCCACGTCTTCCTGCCCAGACACTGCTCTCCATCCAGAGTTCCTCTGTGCTCCAACTGTCCATCCGTCTATCCATCCATTCATCCCTCCACACCCCAGCCAACCAGCCATGGATCTGATGAGTGAAGACATGAATTGCTGCGTCTGCTTCGAACCCTACTCTCGCAGGGAGAAAATCCCTCGGGTGCTCCACTGCGAACACACCTTCTGTGGGCCGTGCTTGGAGGCGATCTCCAGGCTCCAGAGTGGCCTACTGACCGTGTGCTGCCCTCTGTGCCGCTGGATCACCTGTAGCCGGGCCAGCTTACCCTTTGCTGGTTCTCTGTTTGTCAACACTGATATCTGGGACCAGATAGCAGACAGACAGGAGGAAGAGGAGGAGAAGGAGGCGTGGATAGGAGATAACAGACAGACACAGACCTCCACACAGTACAAATGGTGAGTACTCCAGGCTAAGATGGATGGATGGCTGCTATGTAGATGGATTTAGAAACCTCTAGAAACCTTCCTCTGGTCTCTGTTAATGGATGGCTGTTGTTGTCTGATCATCCTCCAGTCTCTCTCTCTCTCTCTCTGAATCTCATTTTTTGTCTTACTGTGATAGTATTACTTTAGGTTTCACTTATGATGATCGTATCAGTTTTGTTATTGGGTTGATGCTCAGGATAGGAGGTAATTCAAGAGTCTGATACACATTACTAGATTGTAATTCTCTCCCTCTTTCTGCTCTGGTCCTCTCTTCTAGCTCTTCATTGGGGCATTCTGGTGTGAGGATCAAGCTACAGAGTTTCTGGAGGAGAATGAAGCACAATGGTCAGAGAGGACTAAAAGAAGGGAAGACATTAAGGTCTTGGTTGTGTATTGATAGGTGATGTCAATGCCATGCAATACTCCTTCCATGGCCTCCAACTGCTCTTAAACGCTAGTAAAAACTAAATGCATGCTTTTCAACCGCTCACTGCCCGCACATGCCCGCCCGACTAGCATCACTACTCTGGACGGTTCCGACTTAGAATATGTGGACAACTACAAATACCTAGGTGTCTGGCTAGACTGTAAACTCTCCTTCCAGACTCATATGAAACATCTCCAATCCAAAATTAAATCTAGAATCGGCTTCCTATTTCGCAACAAAGCCTCCTTCGGCAGATAGTTTTAGAAAGAAAGGGTCCAGATTGTCTAGCCCGGCTGATTTGTAGGGGTCCAGATTTTGCAGCTCTTTCAGAACATCAGCTGACTGTATTTGGGAGAAGGAGAAATGGGGAAGGCTTGGGCGAGTTGCTGTGGGGGGTGCAGTGCTGTTGACCGGAGTAGGGGTAGCCAGGTGGAAAGCATGGCCAGCCGTAGAAAAATGCTTATTGAAATTCTCAATTATAGTGGATTTATCGGTGGTGACAGAGTTTCCTATCCTCAGTGCAGTGGGCAGCTGGGAGGAGATGTTCTTATTCTCCATGGACTCTACAGCGTCCCAGAATTTTTTTGAGTTTGTGTTGCAGGAAGCAAATTTCTGTTTGAAAAAGCTAGCCTTGGCTTTTCGAACTGCCTGTTCTTTCGGTTTCTAACTTCCCTGAAAAGTTGCATATCACGGGGGCTGTTCGATGCTAATGCAGAACGCCATAGGATGTTTTTGTGTTGGTTAAGGGCAGTCAGGTCTGGAGAGAACCAAGGGCTATATCTGTTCCTGGTTCTACATTTTTTGAATGGGGCATACTTATTTAAGATGGTGAGGAAAGCACTTTTAAAGAGCAACCAGGCATCCTCTACTGACGGAATGAGGTCAATATCCTTCCAGGATACCCGGGCCAGGTCCATTAGAAAGGAAGCTGAAGTGTTTTAGGGAGCGTTTGACAGTGATGAGTGGAGGTCGATTGACCGCTGACCCATTACGGATGCAGGTGTATTTAGAGGGCAAGTTGGTTTTTTTTTTATTTTTTTTTTATTATTTTTATTTTTTTTATTTTTTTTTAGGGGTGGATCAGCTTAGTATTGCGGAAAGAATGTTGCTTCCAATGTAATTGTCTGCATCATTTCCATTCCCCCATATTTTTTTGGGTAAATATATATATCCATACACGTATGCATACATATACACATATATACATACACATACCTATATAGACATACATACTTTTTTAAAGAATATGCCTTTATTATTATTCCCCGCGACCCTACCACCAATCCCCCAATTGGAGTAAACTTATAAACACTTCTGCTTTTACCTTCAATTTCTACATCTTATACCTATCTTACAGACACAGTCCACTTTACAATAGTTCTCTCTTATTTGTTCTTAGTCCTTCCTCTATTTCTGTTGTCCATCCAATTTTATTTCCACTTGTAACTGTGCTATTTCACAAAAGCTCCGCACCTATACACATTTCACAGATCCCGTATGCCCTATATTGTTTATCTTGTTATTTGTCCCACCCTTCAGCTCCACCCAACCCCTCCCATCTATCTTCCAACATCATCCATTTCGGATTTCTATTTGCCATACATTTCTCAACTGTGCTGTGATGCTTCACAAAAGACCTGAACCTTCCTATTCTCATAGCTTCTACAGATTGTAAATTAAAAATAAACATCTTTGCCAAAATAATTATTATATTATTGATTGATTGACTATGGCTTTTCAAATCCCCCAGTATTGCTATCTGTAGCGTTAGTTTTAGGCAAATGTTGCAATTCTTCAGCCATTCCTGGACCTGTGACCAAAAACGAGCTACATATGGACAATACCAAAATAAATGATCTAATGACTCTGCCTCCTCACAACAGAATCTGCAGAGCTGGGAAGATTGTATACCCCATATATATAACATTCTATTAGTTGCAAGAATTTTGTACAGTAATTTATATTGAAAAATTCGAAGTTTTGAATCCGGCGTTGTTTTGCGTATCAATTCATAAACCATGTGCCATGGGATGGGTACATCGAAAATCTCTTCCCAACTATTTTGCAATTTGTATGGCACAGCTGTTAGTTTTTTGGTCCTTAAATGAAATTGGTATATGTTTTTATTTATCACACTTTTCTTTAACCATTTTTGTTCTTTAATACAGGGCCGACATACAAGTTCCTTACTTTTTTCCCCTTCTACTTGCCTCTTCCATTTTTGTGGTAATGCTGCAATTAATTGGTTGTAATTTTGGGTAGAGCAGACTTTTCCATATGTCTGTGTTAGCTGCATGTGTGACATAACTCCACCAGTCCTATTTATGATATCATTCACAAAAATTATACCTTTTTTAAACATTTCTTCGATAAATACAGTTTTTTTATCAATTATTATATTTGAATTTAACCACAATATTTGTTGTACTATTTGTTCCGTCCTTTCAGGTGGATTAAACTGAAATTGCAACCAACTTTCTAAGGCTTGTTTAAAGAATAAGGATATTTTGGAGATTATTTCCTTTTCAAACAACCGAAAGTGAGCAGGTGTAATCTGAATAAAGGGAAAAAGGCCCTTCTTGAACATAGGATGAGACATTCGTACCAGTTTACTAGAGAACCAGTTTGGATTTAATTATAACTTTTGTATGACCGATGCCTTTAGTGAGAGGTCTAATGCTTTAATATGTAATAATTTCTGCCCTCCGAATTCATATTCGTTATATAAATAGGCCCTTTTAATTTTATCTGGCTTGCCGTTCCAAATAAAATTGAATATTTTTTGTTCATATAATTTAAAAAACAGGTCACTAGGTGTAGGCAAAACCATAAGCAAATAGGTAAACTGTGATATGACTAAAGAGTTAATTAGGGTGATTTTTCCACAAATAGACAGGTATTTTCCTTTCCATGGTAGCAAGATCTTATCTATTTTTGCTAACTTTCTATAAAAATTTATTGGAGTGAGATCATTTCCTTCTTTTGGGATTTTTATACCGAGTATGTCCACATCTCCGTCAGACCATTTAATTGGTAAACTACATGGCAATATAAAATGTGTATTTTTTAGTGATCCAATACGTAATATGGTACATTTATCATAATTTGGTTTTAATCCAGAGAGGATAGCAAAGGTATCTAGATCCTCTATGAGGCCCTGGAGAGACTCTAGTTGTGGTTTTAAAAGAAAACATGAATCATCAGCGTACAATGACACCTTAGTTTTTAAGCCATGGATTTCTAATCCTTTAATATTAATGTTTGATCTAATTTTAACAGCTAACATTTCGATGGCAATAATAAATAGATATGCCGATAGTGGACAACCTTGTTTTACTCCTCTAGATAGTTTAAAACTTTCTGAGATGTAGCCATTATTTACTATTTTACACCTAGGGTTACTATACATAATTTTAACCCATTTTATAAGAGATTCCCCAAAATTGAAATATTCTAGGCATTTATATATAAACTCCAGTCGTACTTTATCAAAAGCCTTTTCAAAATCAGCTATGAAAACCAGGCCTGGTGTCCCCGATATCTCATAGTGTTCTATTGTTTCCAGTACTTGCCTTATATTATCTCCAATGTATCGTCCATGTAAAAAACCTGTCTGATTAGGATGAATAATATCTGACAAAACTTTTTTTATTCTATGCGCCAAGCATTTTGCTAGGATTTTTGCATCACAACACTGAAGTGTAAGAGGTCTCCAATTTTTTAATTGGACTGGATCTTTATATATACCACTTGGGTCCTGTTTCAGTAATAACGATATCAGACCTTCTTGTTGTGTGTCTGATAATCTACCATTTATATAGGAGTGGTTAAAACAAGTTAATAATGGTCCTTTGAGTATATCAAAAAACGTTTTGTATACTTCCACTGGTATGCCATCCAGCCCTGGAGTTTTCCCATCTTTAAAGGCCCCAATTGCAACAAGCAGTTCCTCCTCTGTAATTTGGCCTTCACATGAGTCTTTCTGTTCAGATGTTAATTTTACATTATTAATAGGAAAAAAATCCATACAATTAGTTTCAGTTAGTGGAGATGGAGGAGCCTGAAACGAAAACATATTCTTAAAGTACTTTACTTCCTCTTTCAAAATATCATTTGGTGAATCATGCGTGACTCCATCATTTGTCACAAGTTTTAATACATTTTTTTTGGTAGCATTTCTATATTGAAGATTGAAAAAGAATTTGGTGCATTTTTCCCCATATTCCATCCAGTTCGCTTTATTTTTATAATATATTACACTGGATCTTTCTTGAATAAGTTCCTCCATTTCTTTTTGTTTTTCCTCTAAATTATTCTGTGCCTCTATGGTACCGTTTTTATTGCTATCTAATTGTACTGTTAGTCCTTCAATTTCCTTTGTTAATATGGACTCTTTTGATCTAAATTGCTTTTGTTTTATAGATGAGTACTGAATTGCATGGCCTCTAAAGGCACACTTAAAAGTGTCCCATACAATAAGGGGATCTGCTGTACCTATGTTACGTCTGAAAAAGTCAGTTATAAAATCTTCTGTCCTAGTTCTAAACAATTTATCATCTAGTAGACTTTGATTAAATTTCCAATATCCTCGCCCACGTGGAAATTCTGTAAGAGAAATATATATGCCAATTATGTGATGATCCGACCGCATTCTATCCCCTATCAACACTTTTTTAACTTTTGGTGCCAGAGAGAATGGAATAAGAAAGTAGTCAAGACGACTAGCTTGATTCAGCCTCCGCCATGTATATCTCACTAAATCAGGGTATTTAAGTCTCCATATATCCACTAATTCCAATATATCCATGACATTCATGATTTCCTTAAGTGCCTGAGGGTGATAATTTGTAGTGTGATTTCCTTTCCGGTCTATAGAGCTATTTAAGACCGTATTAAAATCTCCCATTATAATAATAGAGTCTAGTGTTGCTTGTAGAGTTGATAAGTTCTTATATATATTTTCAAAGAAGCTTGGATCATCATTATTCGGACCGTATAGGTTAACAAGCCATATTTGTTTATTGTCCAATAACATATTTAAAATAATCCATCTACCTTGAGGATCTGTTTGGACAATTTGCACATTTGGATCAAAATTATTGTTAATTAAGATCATCACCCCTTTTGAATTTCTTTGCCCATGGGAGAAATATATTTTGCCCACCCAGTTCTTTTTCCACAAAACTTCATCTAAAACTGTTGAATGGGTTTCCTGTAAACAATAAATATTATAATCCTTCTCTTTTAGCCAAGTAAATACTGATCGTCTTTTCTTATTATCTGCTAAGCCATTACAATTGTAACTGGCTATACTTATTTCACCACTTACCATGAGACACACCTTTCATTCTTTTAATCAGAATATATTTTTGTAAACGTACTATTAAAAAGTAACATAATGATTGAGTGTCTATATAGTTGTACCATGATATTTGCATTTCTACTAAGTAAACCTCCAATTGGTCCCTACTATTCCACCCGCTAAAAGGCCTCATCTCGAGATGGCTTGTCATCCCAATGCCCGGCAAGTTGGTTAGGATGATATCTATGAGGGTGCCCGTGTTTACGGCTTTGGGGTGGTACCTGGTAGGTTCATTGATCATTTGTGTGAGATTGAGGGCATCAAGGGCATCAATATTCAATAACGTTCCAGCAGGAGAATTCCTTTGTGTCTGTAGAAGTAATGGAACGCAAGTCGCTACCATGTGAAATGCGCGTGACCAGGACTTGGCTCTGCCAGACCACTGACTGAAACAGCTCCCATCCGGCTCAACATCCCAGTATAAGCTTCATTCAACATTCTACAGACTGTTGACATGTAATTGAAGGCGTAGGAAGTGCAAACAGATCCATATCCCCCTGGGATTTCAATAGGCGATGAGTCGAAAATCGACCAGCCTCAGAATTCTCACTCCCTGTTTGGATTTTTTCTCAGGTTTTTGCCTGCCATATGAGTTCTGTTATACTCACAGACATCATTCAAACAGTTTTAGAAACTTCTGAGTGTTGTCTATCAAATAATAATAATAATAATAATAATATGCATATATTAGCATCTGGGACAGAGTAGGAGGCAGTTCACTCTGGGCACGCTATTCATCCAAAAGTGAAAATGGTGCCCCCTATCCCAAAAAAGTTTTAAGATGCATGAAACCAAGGCTATTACGGTTACAGAAGTCATCAAAAGAGAGCGCCTGGGGAATAGGAGTGGAGCTAGGCACTGCAGGGTCTGGATTCACCTCTCCATCACCAGAGGAACAGAGGAGGAGTAGGATAAGGGTACGGCTAAAAGCTATGAGAATTGGTCGTCTAGGACGTCTGGAACAGAGAGTGAAAGGAGCAGGTTTCTGGGGGCGATAAAATAGCTTCAAGGTATAATGTACAGACAAAGGTATGGTAGGATGTGAATACAGTGGAGGTAAACCTAGGCATTGAGTGATGATGAGAGAGATATTGTCTCTAGAAACATCATTGAAACCAGGTGATGTCATCGCATGTGTGGGTGGTGGAACTGAAAGGTTGGATAAGGTATAATGAGCAGGGCTAGAGGCTCTACAGTGAAATAAGCCAATAAACACTAACCAAAACAGCAATGGACAAGGCATATTGACATTAAGGAGAGGCATTTTTAGCCGAGTGATCACAAGGGTCCAGTGAGTAGTGAGGTTGGTTGGGGTCACGGCGATTCAGACAGCTAGCCGGGCCATGGGTAGCAAGCTGGCAGAGGATGGAGGTCTGTTTTTAGACACCTCGTGCGTTTCCGTCAGTAGATTAGTGGGGTTCCGTGTGGTAGAGGGGACCAATCCAATTGGCAAAAAATATATAGTTATAGTGACCCAAGAACATTGTCCGATAGACACAGTCCAGTACGTCATGTGCCTCCTCTCCGCACTCGCCCTGAGGTGCGTGTCCTCAGCCCGGTACCACCAGTTCCGGCACCACGCATCAGGCTTCCAGTGCGCTTCCACAGTCCAGAGCTTTCGGCGACAGTACCCAGTCCAGAGCTTCCGGCGACAGTACCCAGTCCAGAGCTTCCGGCGACAGTACCCAGTCCAGAGCTTCCGGCGACAGTACCCAGTCCAGAGCTTCCCTTCCGGCGACAGTACCCAGTCCAGAGCTTCCCTTCCGGCGACAGTACCCAGTCCAGAGCTTCCCTTCCGGCGACAGTTCCCAGTCCAGAGCTTCCGGCGATGGTCCCCAGTCCGGGGTCTCCAGCGACGGTCCCCAGTCCGGAGCCTCCGACGGCGATCCTCGGTCCGGAGCCTCTGGCGGCGATCCCCAGTCCAAAGCTCCCCAGTCCGGGGTCTCCGGCAAAGGTCCCCAGTCCGGGGTCTCCGGCGATGATCCATGGTCCGGTTCTACAAAGGCGGAGGGATCAGCGTAAAGAGTAGGGGCTGCGTCCAGAACCGGAGCCGCCACCGAGGGTAGATGCCCACCCGGACCCTCCCCTATAGGTTCAGGTTTGCGGCCGGGAGTCCGCACCTTTGGGGGGGGGGGTACTGTCACGCCCTGACCTGACCTGACCAGTGTTCATTCTTATAATAAAGAAGAATGTACGCATACCACGCTGCTCCTTGGTCTCCTCCTTTTGACAGCCGTGACAGCTCCGGGACCGACGTAAGCCAATAGTCACTCGGATAGCAGATCCAGGTGTAAATGTCCAGATTTGTTGTAGTAATATATAAAAAAAATTCAGACCGAGATCTCTGTCAGATTTCCTAATAGTTGTTTCTGTTGTTTTAGTACAATTTAACCGTGTATTTTACAATAAACAATGTCTTATTTTTTAACCGCATTATTATTCGGCCTTTGTTGTTCAGCTGTAATGAAATGTTTCCTAACTGTTCCACAAAAAAATACGTGATGGAGGAGAAATGTTTACACATTATGACAATAAAGAATTATGTATAAATAATAGCCTAAGTTTTCTAACAAAATTCTAACTGATTGTGAGAATCTCATCTTTCCATAGAAGGGTTAGGTAATAATTTGTATACCAAACCGTTCAGATGCTACAGATGTTTTAGTGAGAAGACGGGATGTTCGGGATGTTTCCTGGTCTGACTCACACCGCTGTAGCTCTACCAGATACAGGAACGCCTACATCAGCAGATACAGTGGATTGACACGCTGCCCCATGCAACAAAACAACAGTTTAAACAGACAGATTTTTTATGGGGAATTGTTTTATTATGCTAATTGGATTGGCGTAATGCGCAGAAATCGACTCTAGTTAAAACCACTACAATGACAAGGCACGTTCTCAGATAGGGGTCTATAAGTGCTACCCTCCTCCAGTGAAAATTGCTATCATTGTAAAATATATTAATCTGCTTTAAAATGACTGTCTTCTAGTTGTGAAATCACTCTTTGACCCTCCTCCAGTGAAAATACCCCTACAAATAAGATTGATCTATTTTAGATATTGGTGACCAAAAACTGGACATATGTGTCGTTTTAGACATGAACACCTGTTCCCTAAATGTCTCTGCAAGGTCCTGACAAAGAAGTTTTTAGTGGAAGAAAAAAAACATGTTGTGAATTCTCCACAAGTGATGACAATTCTGTAGAAGAGGATCAAACGTGTTTTTCTACTTCCAATGAACTAACCTGCCAATGAACTAACCTGCATCACCTGAAAGTGGAGGTGGTGAGAGACCGCACCTTATGAAATAAGAAAACAAGTTTTTTTTTCTCACCTCCCCAGTGGCTAAAACGCACAGGTAGACAATATTGCAAGGGTTCCCAAACTTTTTTGCCCCACGACCCCATTTTGATATCTGAAAATTCTTGTGACCTCAACCATGTGAAAAAATTTGGTAATTAAATGCCAAGTTTTACTTGCTTTTATTTGGGACTATGGCAGTCACTTGTAAAACATTTTAACAGGATTTTTGATTGTCTTCTCTATTACCATCACATACTTCTTATCAAATCAAATCCTATTTGTCACATGCGCCGAATACAACAGGTGTAGACCTTCCGGTGAAATGCTTACTAACAAGCCCCTTAACCAACTATGCAGTTCAAGAAATAGAGTTAAGAAAATATTTACTAAATTAACTAAATATGGGGCTATGGCAGTCAATTGTAAAACATTCTAACAGTATTTCTGATTGTCTTCTCAACTCACCATCACATACTTTAATGTCGGGCTGTGACAGTCAATTGCAAATGAGTCTGACACAATGTGTCTTATCTCACCGTCTCTAATGAGATGGCATCAGATTGCGTCAGAGCTTCTCAAAGTCTTGCGGCATGGTCGATAGTGCGCACCTCATCTCTGCTGTCAAATCCAACCTGGATCGATATTTGCTTTTAATGCAGACGAGAGCACTGAATCCAGCTTCACACAGATATGAGCTGGTGAAGGGTAGCCCACCATGAGTTATATGGTGCTTTCAAGACAACTGGGAACTCTGAAAAATATGAGGTCAAATCATGACATCAGTGATCTTTAGGTCGGAAAATCAGAGCTCTAGAAAGGGGCCCGGCTTCCTGAGTTGGAATTCCGAGTTGGATAGCCATTCAAAACGATTTTTCCCAGTTGGAACTCGTTTCTTTCCAAGTTCCCAGTTGTCTTGAACGCACTAAAGTTGGAAGTCTGAGATTTCCGAGTTCCCAGTTCTTTTCAACGCAGCAGTAATGCTCAGAGGGAGAAGGCAGGGCAGGAAGCAAAACTCCTCCGTAGTGGTTCAATCTTCTTCCATTTAAGAATGGTGGAGGCCACTGTGTTCTTGGGGATCTTCAATTCTGCAGAATTTTTTTTGTACCCTTCCCCAGATCTGTGCTTCGACACAATCCTGTCTCGATGCTCTATGGACAATTCGTTCGACCTCATGGCTTGGTTTTTGTGCTGACATGCACTGTCAACTGTGAGACCTTATATAGACAGGTGTGTACCTTTCCAAATCATGTCCAATCAATTGAATTTACCACAGGTGGACTCCAGTCAAGTTGTAGAAACATCTCAAGGATGATCAATGGAAACAGGAAGCACCTGAGCTCCATTTAAAGTCTCATAGTAAAGGGTCTGAATACTTATGTAAATAAGGAATTTCTTTTTTTAAATTTTTTTTATACGTTTGTTTTCACTTTGTCATTATGGGGTATTGTGTGTAGATTGATTTGTTTTTATTTAATCAATTTTAGAATAAGGCTGTAATTTAACAAAATGTGGAAAAATGGAAGGGGTCTGAATACTTTCGGAATGCTCTGTCGCTCGCTAAACTACCATCTATGACTAAAAATAGAAGAGTTTTTAAAATCTGAGATCTGTTTTGTATCTCGATTGATTGATCATCCTTGATGCTCACGTTACAGAGTTTCTTAAGGACAATGAGGCACAATGGATTAGTTCTGAAAATCTTTGGTTGGAGGGAGAAAATGGCGAAATCGGATGACAGGAATTTGATTACAGTGGAGAATGCAGAAGAAAATAAGGTATATAAAGTGGTAGTGGAATCTTGTCAATCCAAACCTAGTTCTGATCATTTTTTGTAATTTTTTTTTGGATTGATGTTGTTACCTGGGAGATGTGAAGTCTCTATGCGTTGGATGAAGTGGCATCGATGAGAGTAACACAAAAATAAGCCCAATTCTCGTATCTATGGAACAGAAGGAGCGTGATCTGCACCTCGAGGATATCGGATTGGAATGTGTCGTGTGTGGATCTTCGAAGCAGGGCGCCTATCAAGGGTGATATCTCCGGGGTGGCGCCAGAAGTAAAAGAAATACACCCCCAAAAGTATGTGGACACCCTCTTCAAATTAGTGGATTCGACTATTTCAGCCACACCCGTTGATGACAGGTGTATAAAATCCAGCACACAGCCATGCAGTCTCCATAGACAAACATTGGCAGTAGAATGGTGCGGTTGGTGCATACCGACTGACCCGCATGGTGGATGGAGTGAGGAAGCCCACTCCATCCATTCTATAGTTTTTTTTTTAAATTTAGAATCTATTTTTTTATTTAGAATCTATTTTTTATTTAGAATCTATTTTTTTATTTAGAATAATTTTTAAAAATTTAGAATCTATTTTTTATTTAGAATCATTAAAAAAAAAAAAAGAATATTTTTTATTTATTTAGAATCTCTTTTTTATTTAGAATATATTTTTTTATTTCGAAACCCTGTGAGAGCCTTTGTGCGCCAAACCCATGCAGTGTGATAAATGCTAATGATTTGATCATGTGTATGTAGCCCAGCTGAGCCTAAATGCTGCAATGTGGTGGTGAACGTGCACCCACATGTCTGGAGTGTTCTGACAGGGTGAAGGAGAAGGAGTTGGTAAACGTAAGGGCTGTCCAGCGTGACTACTACGGCGCAGGTGAGAAGACTGGAATAAAAGAATAAAGTTGAAAAACTAATGGTAGTAGGAATAGAGACGCCAGATACTGTTCCTTGTCAACACAGGGATCCTGACAGAAAGGTGGACTTTGTAACTTTTAATGCATTGGGTTTATTTAACAACTACACAGCGCAAACAGAGTGGAAATCTGAGAAAATAGGCATCTTTGCGAGTGCTGCGGGTGTGATGTGAACTGTGACTGAAGGAGTGGGATGGTTATTTTAGTTATATATATATATATATATATATATATATATATATATATATATATATATATATGATGTCGGGTTCCCCCCTATCTTAAAGAAGAAGAAGAAGAAGAAGAGATCCGTGACCCGGAAGTGGAAGGAGTAGGCAGGTGGGTGTTTGAAAGGGTCAAAGTGGGATCCATTTCAGGAGTTGAATGAGCAGGTTATGGCTCAGATTCAAATGAGAGGGGATGTGGATAGTATGAGTAACTGGGTGAGAACAGCATTAGTGGGGGCAGCTACTGAGGTTATACCTAAGAGTTCAGGGAGGAGGAGGAGGAGGAGGAGGAGGAGTCCCATGGTGGACGGAGGAGTGTGGGGCAGCGGGGAAGAGTAGGAACAGGACATTTAGAGTACTGAAAAGGACACATAACTTCCAACATCTGATTCAGTATAAACAGGCCCAGGCCCTGGTGAGGAGAACTATCTGTCAGTCTGATTCAGTATAAACAGGCCCTGGTGAGGAGAACTATCCATCAGTCTGATTCAGTATAAACAGGCCCAGACCCTGGTGAGGAGAACTATCCATCAGTCTGATTCAGTATAAACAGGCCCTGGTGAGGAGAACTATCCATCAGTCTGATTCAGTATAAACAGGCCCAGGCCCTGGTGAGGAGAACTATCCATCAGTCTGATTCAGTATAAACAGGCCCAGGCCCTGGTGAGGAGAACTATCCATCAGTCTGATTCAGTATAAACAGGCCCTGGTGAGGAGAACTATCCATCAGTCTGATTCAGTATAAACAGGCCCAGACCCTGGTGAGGAGAACTATCCATCAGTCTGATTCAGTATAAACAGGCCCTGGTGAGGAGAACTATCCATCAGTCTGATTCAGTATAAACAGGCCCAGACCCTGGTGAGGAGAACTATCCATCAGTCTGATTCAGTATAAACAGGCCCTGGTGAGGAGAACTATCCGTCAGTCTGATTCAGTATAAACAGGCCCTGGTGAGGAGAACTATCCGTCAGTCTGATTCAGTATAAACAGGCCCAGACCCTGGTGAGGAGAACTATCCATCAGGCAAAGAGGTCGTGTTGGCGTTGGTTCTGTGACACCATAGGAAGGGGGCGACACCTGTGGGAGAAGTGTGGGGGATGACTAAGAGGATGAGTGGGGTCAGAAGGGAGTGGGATTATCCAGTGTTGACGAGTGGGAAGGATGTGGCAGTAACAGATGAGGAGAAGGCAGAGATGATGGCCAAAGCGTTTGTAGAAGTGCACAGCTCTGCAAATTTGTCAGAGGGACGGAGGGGGAGAGAGGAAACGAGAGAGGAGCATCCTGGAGTGCTGGATAGGAGGGAGGATGTAAATGATGTGTTGAATGCACCATGGCAGAGATGAAAAGGGCAATAGATAAGGCTGGGTTAACTTCACCTGGGAAAGATGAGGTGTGCTATGTTATGTTATGTTGGCCCATCTTAGTCATGGAAAGAGACAGTAGTGGGACCAATCAACTACCAGACAGCTGGAAGGAGACAGTAGTGGGACCAATCAACTACCAGACAGCTGGAAGGAGACAGTAGTGGGACCAATCAACTATCAGACAGCTGGAAGGAGACAGTAGTGGGACCAATCAACTACCAGACAGCTGGAAGGAGACAGTAGTGGGACCAATCAACTACCAGACAGCTGGAAGGAGACAGTAGTGGGACCGATCAACTACCAGACAGCTGGAAGGAGACAGTAGTGGGACCAATCAACTACCAGACAGCTGGAAGGAGACAGTAGTGGAACCAATCAACTATCAGACAGCTGGAAGGAGACAGTAGTGGGACCAATCAACTACCAGACAGCTGGAAGGAGACAGTAGTGGGACCAATCAACTACCAGACAGCTGGAAGGAGACAGTAGTGGGACCAATCAACTACCAGACAGCTGGAAGGAGACAGTAGTGGGACCAATCAACTACCAGACAGCTGGAAGGAGACAGTAGTGGGACCAATCAACTACCAGACAGCTGGAAGGAGACAGTAGTGGGACCAATCAACTACCAGACAGCTGGAAGGAGACAGTAGTGGGACCAATCAACTATCAGACAGCTGGAAGGAGACAGTAGTGGGACCAATCAACTACCAGACAGCTGGAAGGAGACAGTAGTGGGACCAATCAACTACCAGACAGCTGGAAGGAGACAGTAGTGGGACCAATCAACTACCAGACAGCTGGAAGGAGACAGTAGTGGGACCAATCAACTATCAGACAGCTGGAAGGAGACAGTAGTGGGACCAATCAACTACCAGACAGCTGGAAGGAGACAGTAGTGGGACCAATCAACTACCAGACAGCTGGAAGGAGACAGTAGTGGGACCAATCAACTACCAGACAGCTGGAAGGAGACAGTAGTGGAACCAATCAATTACCAGACAGCTGGAAGGAGACAGTAGTGGGACCAATCAACTACCAGACAGCTGGAAGGAGACAGTAGTGGGACCAATCAACTACCAGACAGCTGGAAGGAGACAGTAGTGGGACCAATCAACTACCAGACAGTTGGAAGGAGACAGTAGTGGGACCAATCAACTACCAGACAGCTGGAAGGAGACAGTAGTGGGACCAATCAACTACCAGACAGCTGGAAGGAGACAGTAGTGGGACCAATCAACTACCAGACAGCTGGAAGGAGACAGTAGTGGGACCAATCAACTACCAGACAGCTGGAAGGAGACAGTAGTGGGACCAATCAACTACCAGACAGCTGGAAGGAGACAGTAGTGGGACCAATCAACTACCAGACAGCTGGAAGGAGACAGTAGTGGGACCAATCCGGAAGCCAGGGAAGGACCCAACGAGGCCAACAAGCTATTGGCCAATAGCTTTAACATCACTTGTATGTAAGATTATGGAACGTATGATTACGGAGAGGCTAACTTACTTCCTGGAGAGCAGGGGGCTAGTATCGCCACATCAGACTGGGTTCAGGAAGGGGAGGGGAACTATGGACCCAGTGCTCTGCTTAGAAGCAGAGGTCAGGAAGGCTCAGGTGAACAAGGAGACTGTTGTAGCTGTCTTTTTTGATGTGGAGAAGGCGTATATGATATGATGTGGAAGGAGGGGTTGTTAATCAAGCATGATATTATGGGGGTAGGAGGAAGAACATATAACTGGATAAAGGATGTCCTGTTTGGAAGGTCTATCCAGGTGAGGGTGGGGAAGTCCCTCAGGCAGCTACCTGGTGGATAACGGTACACCACAGGGGAGCGCGATTAGTCCTCTGTTGTTCTCAATCATGATCAATTATGTTTACTCTCAGGTACAGACGGATATTGGGAGGTCGTTATTTTCAGATGATGGGGTCTTATGGAAGAGGGGAAGAAATGTGCCATATATAGTCAGGAAGGTACAGGAAGCAATTGATGAGGTAGAGCAGTGGGCGTTAATGTGGGGATTCAGGTTCTCTGTAGAGAGAACTCAGACAGTGTTCTTTACCAGGAGGAAGGTGGGAGATGAGGTATGCTTGAGATTATATGGGAGCAACTTGGAGAGGGTGGGGGCCATCAGGTTCCTTGGGGTATACTTTGACCCTAGACTGACCTGGGCAGAACACATAGAGAGGGTGGGGGCCTTCAGGTTCCTTGGGGTAGAGTTTGACACTAGACTGACCTGGGCAGAACACATTGAGAGGGTGGGGGCCTTCAGGTTCCTTGGGGTATACTTTGACCCTAGACTGACCTGGACAGAACACATTGAGATGGTGGGGGCCTTCAGGTTCCTTGGGGTAAACTTTGACCCTAGACTGACCTGTGCAGAACACATTGAGAGGGTGGGGGCCTTCAGGTTCCTTGGGGTAAACTTTGACCCTAGACTGACCTGTGCAGAACACATTGAGAGGGTGGGGGCCTTCAGGTTCCTTGGGGTAAACTTTGACCCTAGACTGACCTGGACAGAACACATTGAGATGGTGGGGGCCTTCAGGTTCCTTGGGGTAAACTTTGACCCTAGACTGACCTGTGCAGAACACATTGAGAGGGTGGGGGCCTTCAGGTTCCTTGGGGTAAACTTTGACCCTAGACTGACCTGTGCAGAACACATTGAGAGGGTGGGGGCTTTCAGGTTCCTTGGGGTAAACTTTGACCCTAGACTGACCTGTGCAGAACACATTGAAAGAGTGGAGAAAACGTGTAAGAAGGTGCTAAATGTGATGCGCTGTCTGACAGGGAAGGAGTGGGGGGCTGGGCGTTCCTCATTGAGGACCATGTATGTTGCATTGATCCTGTCTGACGGGGAAGGAGTGGGGGGCTGGGCGTTCCTCATTGAGGACCATGTATGTTGCATTGATCCTGTCTGACCGGGAAGGAGTGGGGGGCTGGGCGTTCCTCATTGAGGACCATGTATGTTGCATTGATCCTGTCTGACCGGGAAGGAGTGGGGGGCTGGGCGTTCCTCATTGAGGACCATGTATGTTGCATTGATCCTGTCTGACCGGGAAGGAGTGGGGGGCTGGGCGTTCCTCATTGAGGACCATGTATGTTGCATTGATCCTGTCTGACGGGGAAGGAGTGGGAGGCTGTGCGCTCCTCATTGAGGACCATGTACAGTGGGGCAAAAAAGTATTTAGTCAGCCACCAATTGTGCAAGTTCTCCCACTTAAAAAGATGAGAGAGGCCTGTAATTTTCATCATAGGTACACTTCAACTATGAAAGACAAAATGAGAAAACAAATCCAGAAAATCACATTGTAGGATTTTTTATGAATTTATTTGCAAATTATGGTGGAAAATAAGTATTTGGTCACCTACAAACAAGCAAGATTTCTGGCTCTCACAGACCTGTAACTTATTCTTTAAGAGGCTCCTCTGTCCTCCACTCGTTACCTGTATTAATGGCACCTGTTTGAACTTGTTATCAGTATAAAAGACACCTGTCCACAACCTCAAACAGTCACACTCCAAACTCCACTATGGCCAAGACCAAAGAGCTGTCAAAGGACACCAGAAACAAAATTGTAGACCTGCACCAGGCTGGGAAGACTGAATCTGCAAGAGGTAAGCAGCTTGGTTTGAAGAAATCAACTGTGGGAGCAATTATTAGGAAATGGAAGACATACAAGACCACTGATAATCTCCCTTGATCTGGGGCTCCACGCAAGATCTCACCCCGTGGGGTCAAAATGATCACAAGAACGGTGAGCAAAAATCCCAGAACCACACGGGGGGACCTAGTGAATGACCTGCAGAGAGCTGGGACCAAAGTAACAAAGCCAACCATCAGTAACACACTACGCTGCCAGGGACTCAAATCCTGCAGTGCCAGACGTGTCCCCCTGCTTAAGCCAGTACATGTCCAGGCCCGTCTGAAGTTTGCTAGAGAGCATTTGGATGATCCAGAAGAATATTGGGAGAATGTTATATGGTCAGATGAAACCAAAATATAACTTTTTGGTAAAAACTCAACTCGTCATGTTTGGAGGACAAAGACTGCTGAGTTGCATCCAAAGAACACCATACCTACTGTGAACCATGGGGGTGGAAACATCATGCTTTGGGGCTGTTTTTCTGCAAAGGGACCAGGACGACTGATCCGTGTAAAGGAAGGAATGAATGGGGCCATGTATCGTGAGATTTTGAGTGAAAACCTCCTTCCATCAGCAAGGGCATTGAAGATGAAACGTGGCTGGGTCTTTCAGCATGACAATGATCCCAAACACACCGCCCGGGCAACGAAGGAGTGGCTTCGTAAGAAGCATTTCAAGGTCCTGGAGTGGCCTAGCCAGTCTCCAGATCTCAACCCCATAGAAAATCTTTGGAGGGAGTTGAAAGTCCGTGTTGCCCAGCAACAGCCCCAAAACATCACTGCTCTAGAGGAGATCTGCATGGAGGAATGGGCCAAAATACCAGTAACAGTGTGTGAAAACCTTGTGAAGACTTACAGAAAACGTTTGACCTCTGTCATTGCCAACAAAGGGTATATAACAAATTATTGAGATAAACTTTTGTTATTGACCAAATACTTATTTTCCACCATAATTTGCAAATAAATTCATAAAAAATCCTACAATGTGATTTTCTGGATTTTTTTTTCTCATTTTGTCTGTCATAGTTGAAGTGTACCTATTATGAAAATTACAGGCCTCTCTCATCTTTTTTAGTGGGAAAACTTGCACAATTGGTGGCTGACTAAATACTTTTTTGCCCCACTGTATGTTGCATTGATCCTGTCTGACGGGGACGGAGTGGGGGGCTGGGTGTTCCTCACTGAGGACCATGTATGTTACATTGATCCTGTCTGACGGGGAAGGAGTGGGAGGCTGGGCGCTCCTCATTGAGGACCATGTATGTTGCATTGATCCTGTCTGATGGGGAAGGAGTGGGGGGCTGGGCGTTCCTCATTGAGGACCATGTATGTTACATTGATCCTGTCTGACGGGGAAGGAGTGGGGGGCTGGGCGTTCCTCATTGAGGACCATGTATGTTACATTGATCCTGTCTGACGGGGATGGAGTGGGAGGCTGGGCATTCCTCATTGAGGACCATGTATGTTACATTGATCCTGTCTGACGGGGATGGAGTGGGAGGCGTTCCTCACTGAGGACCATGTATGTTGCATTGATCCTGTCTGATGGGGATGGAGTGGGAGGCTGGGAGTTCCTCATTGAGGACCATGTATGTTGCATTGATCCTGTCTGACGGGGACGGAGTGGGAGGCTGGGCGTTCCTCATTGAGGACCATGTATGTTGCATTGATCCTGTCTGACGGGGAAGGAGTGGGGGGCTGGGTGTTCCTCACTGAGGACCATGTATGTTGCATTGATCCTGTCTGACGGGGAAGGAGTGGGGGGCTGGGTGTTCCTCACTGAGGACCATGTATGTTGCATTGATCCTGTCTGACGGGGAAGGAGTGGGAGGCTGGGCGTTCCTCATTGAGGACCATGTATATTGCATTGATCCTGTCTGACGATGAAGGAGTGGGGGGCTGGGCGTTCCTCATTGAGGACCATGTATGTTGCATTGATCCTGTCTGACGGGGATGGAGTGGGGGGCTGGGCGTTCCTCATTGAGGACCATGTATGTTGCATTGATCCTGTCTGACGGGGATGGAGTGGGGGGCTGGGCGTTCCTCATTGAGGACCATGTATGTTACATTGATCCTGTCTGACGGGGAAGGAGTGGGAGGCTGGGCGTTCCTCATTGAGGACCATGTATATTGCATTGATCCTGTCTGACGGGGAAGGAGTGGGGGGCTGGGCGTTCCTCATTGAGGACCATGTATGTTGCATTGATCCTGTCTGACGGGGATGGAGTGGGGGGCTGGGCGTTCCTCATTGAGGACCATGTATGTTGCATTGATCCTGTCTGACGGGGATGGAGTGGGGGGCTGGGCGTTCCTCATTGAGGACCATGTATGTTACATTGATCCTGTCTGACCGGGATGGAGTGGGAGGCTGGGCGTTCCTCATTGAGGACCATGTATGTTACATTGATCCTGTCTGACGGGGATGGAGTGGGAGGCGTTCCTCACTGAGGACCATGTATGTTGCATTGATCCTGTCTGACGGGGAAGGAGTGGGGGGCTGGGTGTTCCTCACTGAGGACCATGTATGTTGCATTGATCCTGTCTGACGGGGACGGAGTGGGGAGGCTGGTCGTTCCTCATTGAGGACCATGTATGTTGCATTGATCCTGTCTGACGGGGAAGGAGTGGGGGGCTGGGTGTTCCTCACTGAGGACCATGTATGTTGCATTGATCCTGTCTGACGGGGATGGAGTGGGGGGCTGGGCGTTCCTCATTGAGGACCATGTATGTTACATTGATCCTGTCTGACAGGGAAGGAGTGGGGGGCTGGGCGTTCCTCATTGAGGACCATGTATGTTACATTGATCCTGTCTGACGGGGATGGAATGGGAGGCTGGGCGTTCCTCATTGAGGACCATGTATGTTACATTGATCCTGTCTGACGGGGATGGAGTGGGAGGCGTTCCTCACTGAGGACCATGTATGTTGCATTGATCCTGTCTGACGGGGAAGGAGTGGGGGGCTGGGTGTTCCTCACTGAGGACCATGTATGTTGCATTGATCCTGTCTGACGGGGACGGAGTGGGAGGGCTGGGCGTTCCTCATTGAGGACCATGTATGTTACATTGATCCTGTCTGACGGGGACGGAGTGGGGAGGCTGGTCGTTCCTCATTGAGGACCATGTATGTTGCATTGATCCTGTCTGACGGGGAAGGAGTGGGGGGCTGGCCGTTCCTCATTGAGGACCATGTATGTTGCATTGATCCTGTCTGACGGGGAAGGAGTGGGAGGCTGGGCGTTCCTCCTTGAGGACCATGTATGTTGCATTGATCCGATCTATAATAGACTACGGCAGTATAGTGTATGGTTCGGCAGCCCGAACATCATTGGAAAGGCTAGATGTCGTACAGAGGCAAGGACTTTCGGACCTCCCCAGTGGCTGCACTACAGGTGGAGATGGGGGATATGCCATTGCAGATTCGGAGACAGCAGCTGGCAATGAATTATTGGGTCAACCTACAGGATGCCTCTTCCTGTGAAAGGGATTTTACAGGCATGCTGGGAACATGAGCGAAGACAGAACATGACACTGTATGGAAGGGAGTTTAGTCCAATGGTAGCTATTCCTGTCAATCCAGCATGGCTACTCCCGCCTCCAGTAGTTGATCTAGAAGTATTGGAGAGACTACAGAAAGATAGGGAGGGTGTTGATCCATCTGATTGGAGAGACTACAGAAAGATAGGGAGGGTGTTGATCCATCTGATTGGAGAGACTACAGAAAGATAGGGAGGGAGTTGATCCATCTGATTGGAGAGACTACAGAAAGATAGGGAGGGTGATGATCCATCTGATTGGAGAGACTACAAAAAGATAGGGAGGGTGATGATCCATCTGATTGGAGAGACTACAGAAAGATAGGGAGGGTGTTGATCCATCTGATTGGAGAGACTACAGAAAGATAGGGAGGGTGATGATCCATCTGATTGGAGAGACTACAGAAAGATAGGGAGGGTCATGATCCATCTGATTGGAGAGACTACAGAAAGATAGGGAGGGTGTTGATCCATCTGATTGGAGAGACTACAGAAAGATAGGGAGGGTGTTGATCCATCTGATTGGAGAGACTACAGAAAGATAGGGAGGGTGTTGATCCATCTGATTGGAGAGACTACAGAAAGATAGGGAGGGTGATGATCCATCTGATTGGAGAGACTACAGAAAGATAGGGAGGGTGTTGATCCATCTGATTGGAGAGACTACAGAAAGATAGGGAGGGTCATGATCCATCTGATTGGAAAGACTACAGAAAGATAGGGAGGGTGTTGATCCATCTGATTGGAGAGACTACAGAAAGATAGGGAGGGTCATGATCCATCTGATTGGAGAGACTACAGAAAGATAGGGAGGGTGTTGATCCATCTGGAGAGACTACAGAAAGATAGGGAGGGTGATGATCCATCTGATTGGTTTAATAGACGTCTGGATACTGTGTATCAGAATTTTGTGGCCATATACACAGATGGTTCAAAAGATCAAAGGACAGGACGTACTGGGTCAGCATTTGTAGTGCAGGAATATCGGGTGGAAGTCTGGAAATGTATTACAGATCATCTGGCTGTGTATACGGCGGAGCTGATGGCCATACTGTTGGCCTTGCAGTGGGTGGAGGAAGTCAAGCCAGACAGAGTAGTTATTTGCTCTGATTCATGTGCAGTGTTAATGAGTCTCCAGTCCTTTAGGTCATGTAGCAGACGAGACCTGCTTTATCAGGTGCTACAAACCCATGGCAGGATTAAACAGATAAGATTGACTTGGGTCCCAACCCATGTGGGGGTGGAGGGGAAGGAGGCAGTTGATGTACTGGCTAAACAAGCACTTAGTAGTGGGGATGTACAGTGATGGTGCAGAGATGGCAGGAGCATATTAAAAGCCTGATATGGACAGTGATGGTGTAGAGATGGCAGGAGCAGGTTAAAAGCCTGATATTGACAGTGATAGTGCACAGATGGCAGGCTAAAAGCCTGATATGGACAGTGATGGTGTAGAGATGGCAGGCTAAAAGCCTGATATGGGCAGTGATGGTGCAGAGATGGCAGGAGCACGTTAAAAGCCTGATATGGACAGTGATGGTGTAGAGATGGCAGGCTTAAAGCCTGATATGGACAGTGATGGTGTAGAGATGGCAGGCTAAAAGCCTGGTATGGACAGTGATGGTGCAGAGATGGCAGGAGCAGGTTAAAAGCCTGATATGGACAGTGATGGTGCAGAGATGGCAGGAGCAGTGGAATAGTGATACTAAGGGCAGGCATTTATTTCAAGTACAGAGGAAAGTCTGGGAAGGGAGGACGGCAGGAAGGGATAGGAGAGAGGAGGCTATTTTTACAAGATTAAGGATGGGACACAGCCAGTTGATTAAGACCTTAAATGTGATGGGAATGTATCCAACAGGAAAGTGTGATTATTGCCAGGAAACAGAGCTTGTATTGCTACAGTGTGGGCAGTATCAGAGGGAAAGAGAGAGGCTGAGATCTAGTATGAGGGAGAAGGGGATACAGGAAATTATTTTAAAGAGTATATTGAGTAGAACGTCATTAGATATAGTCTGAAATATTTTATATTTTTTGAGAGCAACGGTGCGGTTTCTGGTAGGTGGAGGTAATGCACCATAACGTTGGATGCCAACCGCCGATAAACCCCACCGCAGAAGAAGAATCCGTGACACGGAAGTACTTAGTATTTCTGGCTTGCTTCACAGCGGTCTGCTGCTAGGTGGTCTTATGATCGTGTTTTAGCTTATAAAATAAGTGTTTTTAATTTTACAGAAATACGTTTTATTATGTAACTACTTTTTATTTAATTTTATTACAACCGAGTCGACTGTTTCCGACCGAAACCCATCGCGAATTGTGTGTGTCTGCGTATCTACTTCTCTGTCGTTGGAAAACAATGAAATGAAGGCCTAGCGTTACTAGTTAATCGGCAAAATAGCGAACGTCAGCTAACTACATCAGATAATCTGCTAGCCTGTGTGGGATTTCAGTTGATGACTGTATTAATCATCGACATTACACTGTGAAATCAAATCAGGTATGTAGATGGTTTATGTCTCAAACACGATGTTTTCGGTTGGGTTACATCCGAGTGGGATATTGACGTTTCTAACTACGTTTCCTAGCTAGGCTTGCAATGGGATACGTAGCTAAAGTTAGCCAGCTAGCTACTGTAGTTGTCTATGTCTTCAGTAATGACAATCTCGGCTAGCTCTGTTTTACTTTTCTGCATTTGATCGATTGTATTGTTTGAGAAATGGGTATCAAATACAATAAAACGTCATATTGAATAGATCAGGGGTTCCCAAACTGTTTTGCTTCGTGACCCACCAATTGAGGTGTCTTTTGAGTTGCGACCCACCATAAGGGTTGAGTGGTGCAAAAACAAGCAGATCAAGCAATACATCAACAATATTATCATGGCAGCAGATTGAAACTGTAGCAGATTAAAAGTTCATCTCATGCAAATCCAGATATCCTGCCATGGAACTGAAAGGAAAACGTTACCGTTTTTAAGCTAATTTCATACAATTTACGCATTTTGACATGGCCGATGCTGTGTTCTTATGCTCAAACATCAAAATCAATGGGGCCCTGATTGTCTAGCTTGTATTTTGTTGATTGTAAATGATGAAAGATTATAGGCTATTGTGAGATTATAGGCTATTGACCTTTTTACATAACATTTATTTGGTTTTAGATGTTTAAGTTTACACTGAAAGCATTTTTTGATACCGAAAAATTATTATATATACACAAAAATATGAATGCAACACTTTCAAAGAATTTACTGAGTTACAGTTCATATAAGGAAATATGTCAATTGAAATATATTAATTTGCCACTAATCTATGGATTTCACTTTTTTTAAATGTAATTATTTTTATAAACCTTTTTTTAACTAGGCAAGTCAGTTAAGAACAAATTCTTATTTTCAATGACGGCCTAGGAACAGTGGGTTAACTGCCTTGTTCAAGGGCAGAACGACAGATTTGTACCTTGTCAGCTGGGAGATTCGAACTTGCAACCTTTCGGTTACTAGCCCAATGCTCTAACCACTAGGCTACCCTGCCGCCCCTGATTTGGACGGCATAGGCCCACCCACTGGGGAGCCAGGCACAGCCAATCAGAATGACTTTTTCCCCACAAAAGTGCTTTATTACAAACAAAAATACCCCTCAGAATCCCGCAGGCAAAGAAGCAGGATGTGGAGGTCCTGGGCTCGCGTGGCTGCATGTGGTCTGCAAATTCTCTAAAATAAAGTTGGAGACTGCTTATGGTAGAGAAAGGAGCATTACATTTTCTGGCAACAGGTCTGGTGGACATTCCTGCACTCAGCATGCCAATTGTGCGCTCCCTCAACTTGAGACATCTGTGGCATTGTGTTGTGACAAAACTGCACATTTTAAAGTGGCCTTTTATTGTCCCCAGCACAAGGTGCACCTGTGTAATGATCATGCTGTTGAATCCGCTTCTTGATATGATACAACTGTCAGGGTGATGGATTATTTTTAGCAAAGGAGAAATGCACACTAACAGGAATGGAAACACATTTGTGCCCAAAATTTGAGAGAAATAAGCTTTTTGTGCGTATGGAACATTTATTGAATTTCGTATTTTAGCTCATGAAACATGAGACGTGTTTATATTTTTGTTCTCTCTGTGTGTGTGTATATATATTATTTTGTCAATGTCATCCCGCAACCCACCGTTTGGGAACCGCTGCAATAGATTACGCCTGGAGGTGAAATGTGGATGTTCACCAATGAGTGCCACAACATTTTGATAGATATCTAGCTAGGCCTTTGTCTCAGGAAAGTCCACTGTCTTGGCTTTAACATTGCAATGGTCAACCTAGATGGAAAACAGTTAAATGGAGAAGCTCCTTCTCTTTTTATTTGTATCATAAATGGCTATTATAACATGTATAATGTTGATAAGTGCAGTTGTCTTGAGCACACTAGCTAGATAGCTGTTTTGGAACAACGTTGTCAACAACTTGACAGTCAGACACTAGATAAGGGCTGTGGTCTGTATTTTTTTTCTCCGGTCCATTCCTTACAATCTAAAAGAACTGATCCCAGATCAGCACTCCTACTCTGAAATGCTTTGTATATACGGGCCCAGGCCCCAGATCTCTCCTGTCCATTCATTACAATCTAAAAGAGAGAACTGATCCCAGATCAGCACTCCTACTCTGAAATGCTTTGTGTATACGGGCCCAGATCTCTGGTGTCCATGTGATCTTTATCAAAAAGAGAACGTATCCTAGTTCAGTATTCCTGTTCTGGGATGCTTCGTGAACAAAGGCTCAGGAGTCAGTCTTTGGCTGATAGGAGAAGAATTTAGCAGACAGATAAAATGGACACATCACATATTCACAGTATGTATTTCTTGCTAAATGAGCATTCTGTAACATGCAATGTTTTTTTGCTAAGACCTGTCATCAAGGCGTGATGACATGGTAAATACTGTACAAGATATGTCCCTCATTGATAGGATCTCTTCTTTTCTCTCCTTCCCTCTCCCCTCCTCTCCTTAGGTATGTCGTCCCAGCTCCAGGTGTTCTCGGCTCCCTCCAGCTCCTCCAGCGCATTTTGCCGCGTCAAGAAGATGAAGGTGGAGAACTGTGTTTGGGACACGTCCTCTGACTGCCCATACGGTTCCGTGGGGGGCCAGCAGGGAGTAGGGGGTTACTCCTTCACCCCTGCACTAGGCGTGGCGGTGCCCCCCTTCGTCCCCTCTGCGTTAGTGTTCCCTCCTGCCGCAGGCTCCCGTGGCCAGGTGGTGGTCAGGCCAGCAGACAGCACGGGTAACCTCCCCCGGGGCTCCAGTCGCCGCCTCAACGACCAGTACACACACTCCTCGCACACAAACTCTGAGACGGCCAGCATGGGGAACGGGATACGACGACAGGGCCAGAAGAGGAAGAATGACGACGTCGTCAAAGGGAGCGGGAGCGGCTGTGGGAGTGTTCAGATCTTGGAGGAGCTCTCTGCCCCTCCTCCTGTCTTCTCCACGCGTACGGGGGGAGGAGGAGGGGGTACGGGCCAGTCCATCCCCCACTCGGCCCCCACCACCAAGAGCTCCAGCTCCAGCGGAGAGGGGGACTACCAGCTGGTGCAGCATGAGATTCTGTGTTCAGTCTCCTGTAGTTATGAGGTGCTGGAGTTCCTGGGGAGGGGGACCTTCGGTCAGGTGGCCAAGTGTTGGAAGAGGGGAACCAATGAGATCGTGGCTATCAAGATCCTCAAGAACCACCCTTCGTACGCACGACAGGGCCAGATCGAGGTGAGTCTTTTTTGATCTGGATTGGATTAATTCATGTTTATCGCCCTTCAAGACGTGGTACTACTTTGTTAGTCTGTTACGGTTGGTTGATTTTAATTGGTGATGTGTATTAGCCTGGATTCCAGACTAATGTGATCCGTTTCACCTTCATGGTTTTGTGACGTGAGAGCATATCAGCTCGGATACCTGGCTAGACGTTTATTGACTTTCAAGAGGAAATGTTCCTTAGAGCGACTGCCCCTAAAAAAAGCAACCAATCCCCTTGAAAACAGCCTATGTCGCATCGATATGAATCAGACTAATTTAGTCTAGTGTCAAAAATTGACTAGAAAGTGTAAATTGGAGAATTTTGGTCTTAAAGTCAGTCTTGTCTAAAACAGAGTTTGGAACCTGAGTGTGTCACAACTAGTAAATGGTTATGTCTAGAAACTAGGTATCACTGAGGATTTTCTACGCTGGACAACTTGCTAAATCGGTTGATAAGTCATTGATAATAATCAGCTCAATTTTTTTTGTGTCATTACATTATTATATAAGGGGGATCATAGCTATATTCAATATAACACTCACGTTGATGTTTAAGCCTTTCTCATGGTTGGCGTCTTGACGGATTTGTCCAAATTCGTGTGACATAAAACATATACTTTTCTGTCCTTGCATTTAATTAGTCAGTTAAATTAGCCGTAGATCCAGGATTCTTACAAGGTTCAATCTGTCAGACATTTTTTGTTGTTGTATAGAGATCTCAGTAATGCGGTGTAACTACGTCACATTTAGTGTCTCCTTATGTTAACGGGGTGAAAACTGTTTTCATGGGCACACAAATCCAAAATAATGTCTGCATTACAGAATCGAATGTCTCTAACCGACTCACCGAACCATGATACTTAAAACCTAAATCCATACTGTCATTAGGGCGGCGCACAATTGGGCCAGCGTAGTCCGCGTTTCGACGTCATTGTAAAATAATAATTTCCTAGTTAAATAAAGGTTAAATGAAATAGAATATTTCTAATTATGCTATTAGACTTGCTGGATGCGCATTTGGTGTCGAGCTGTTTAATTACTCTTTGATATTTTCACACATCATCTGATCCAGGAAGGAATTTTCTGACTGACAGTCAAGGGAAGAACATCTGTTGTGATGCAACAACAGCCCAAGTGCTGGAAAAAAAGGTGTTTACGAGGAATGTCCAGAACATTTTGGTGTCTCGTTTGTTATTCCGGTGAAAACAGTTATGCCTGGATCCACGTTGGATCTAATATCCCTAACGAATTGATGTTGTCAAATCCCTACAAACTTATTCAGAATGCTGCAGAGACCGCCTGGTGTTCAACTTTCACAAGTTCTCCCAGAGCAGGGGCCCCTAACGATCACGGATTACAAAAAGAAAGCCACGTCACGGACACCAACGCCGCCCTATCGGACAAGCTGAACATCTTTTTCAGTGACGATTTTGAGCGGCCGAGGAAAATCCCCTGGAAGACAACGAGGGATACTTACTTACGGTCTCCACGGAGGACGTGTGTAAGTCATTCAAACAAGTTAACCCTCGCAAGGCTGCCGACCGAGACTGCATCCAAAGCCATGTCCTCAGAGTATGTGCAAACCAGCTGGCTGTTGTGTTTTCTGACATTTTCAAGTCTCTCTCTAGCTCAGGACGCCATCCAAGATGTCTGCTATCATCCCCGTGCCCAGGAAAGGGAAAGTAACTGAACTGAATGACCACTGACCAGTAGCACTCACTTCCTTCATCATGAAGTGATTCAAAGTCCACATAACCACCTCCCTCCCCGACACTCGCCATTGCACTGCACACTGCCTTCACCCACCTGGATAAAAGGAATGCATATGTGAGGGTGCTGTTCCATCGACTATAGCTCAGCCTTCAATACCATAGTGCCCTCTAAGCTCACCACAAAACTAACGTGCCTGGGAGTGACCTCCTCCCTATGCAGCTGGGTCCTGGACATCCTGACGAGACGCCCCCAAGTGGTGGAGGTAGGCCACATTACCTCCTCCACACTGATCCTCAACTCAGGGGGGGCCCCACAAGGGTGCGTCCTCAGTCCCTTCCTGTACTCCCTGTATACCCACGACTGTGTGGCCTCACACAGTTCCAACTCCATTAAGTTCGCTTACGAGACGACAGTAGTAGGCCTGATTACCAGCAACAACGAAACTGTCTACAGGAAGGAGGTAGGCACTCTGACAGTGTGGTGCCAGGTAAACAACCTCTCCCTCAATGTCAGAAAAACAAAGGAGCTGATTGTGGACTTCAGGACAAACCAGGCTGGGCATGCCCCCATTCTCATCAACGGGGTTGCTGTGGCGACGGCCAAAAACTTAAGTTCCTCTGCATACACATCTCTGAATGAGCTGAACTGGTCAAACCCCATGGACACCGTGGTGAAGGCATGACAGCGACTCTTCAACTTAGGATACTGAAGAAATTCGTCATGTCCCTGAGGCCCCTCAGTGTTCTAAAGGAGCACCATCGAGATCATGCTGTCGGGGTGCAAGTCACCGCCAAGGACCGCAAGGTGCAACAGAGGGTGGTACGCTCACTGCCTGGCCTCCAAGGACACGAGAAGATCATCAGGGACCCGAGCCATGACCCGTTCTCCCCACTTCCATCACTCAGACATGGGCAGTATAGCAGCATCATGGCAAAAACTGTCAGACTTAATTTTTTTATTGAACCTTTATTTAACTAGGCCGGTCACTTACGAACAAATTATTATTTACAATTACGGCCTAGGAACACTGGGTTAACTGCCTTGTTCAGGGGCAGAATGACAGATTTTTACCTTGTCAGCTCGGGGATTCGATCTAGCAGCCTTTCGTTTACTGGCCCAACGCTCTAACCACTAGGCTACATGCTGGCCAATAGTTTTTTACCCCCAGACCATCAGGCTGCTGAATAGCCACCACAGCAAGAGGAACTGCCCCTTACTTTCAGGCTATGCGCAAACCCCTCACCACACCCTGTGCCCTCCTTCCTGCCACCTCTGGTCTCTTGTGCCTCCCATCTTTAAGGGAGGACGAGTCCCGCTCGGACGAGTCCCGCTCAGCCCAGTCCAAGCTTTTCCCCTTTACTAGCTAGGACTTTGCTGATAGCTTCTTTATTGAGGGGAAGTGTACTTACTATGACTGACTGTGATATGTGGTTCTCCTACCTAGCTATCTTTTAAGAGGAATTCACTAAACTGTAAGTCGCTTTGGATAAGAGAATATTCTAAAAGGGTGTTTCACTACTCTGTTGTGTTTTAAAACCACGTTATGAGAACGACAGCATCTAATTCTGTCTTCAACTTGGCTTTCCATACAAATCCTTCTATTACAAAAGGAACCTGTTTTTATTTTTTGGTCATTTTCTCATTCTAAAACCTGCGATGGTGAGATTAATGCTACCGCTATTGGTGGATTTATTATGTGTTCCTGTGTCGGTCTCATAGGCTAAAGAAAAATGGCCATGCATGCATCCAATTTATTTAGTCAGGCAAGTCCATTATTCTGTTATTTTTGAATTGAATAACAAGTTGAATATCAATGCGTTTGCTTGGCCTAAATAAAATGTGTTGTTTTTTAAGTGGTTCTATGTTAAGCCCTATATGTTGTCTATTATAATATATTATATTTATTATAAGATTTGCAAATCTGGAGCTGGTTAACAATCCACTTAACAGTGCAGCGTTAAGAGCCCAACAAACAAGATTTGGGTCTCAGCCTTTATAGGGAAAATACAATCTCTGTCTATGTGGCAGGTGTGTGTGTGTGTGAGATCATAATGGGAACATAACAAGTGATAACTGCTGCTCAAGCTCGCCTCTGTTCTCTTCATATCTCCACACAGCTGTGTCCTTGAAAGATACGAAAAGAACAGGATGGACCAAAAACCCGTGGTCACTCTGAGGCTCTTTTGTCTTTGGCCGCGTGACCAAGTTACTCAGAAACAAGAGAGGAAAACACTGGCTTCTTTCTTACATGAGAGAAACAGTGGAAATGTACAGGTTTAAAGCTTATACAGCACATGTGTATAACAGAGTTTGTAGTTTTGCCACCATAATGTACAATTATATAAATTATGCAATTGTATAACATTGAGGTACTTAAATTACAGTTTAATTGCTTGAAAAAAATAATTGAAATGGACTTACCGATGTCTGTATGAACCCTCCTTAAAGGATGTACACAGTCTACAAAACATTAGGAACACCTTAATTCTGAGTTCCACCCCCTTTTTGCCCTCAGAACAGCCTCAATTCGTCGGGCATGGACTCGACAAGGTGTCGAAAGCGTTCCATAGGGATACTGGCCCATGTTGACTCCAATGTTTCCCACAGTTGGCTGGATGTCCTTTGGGTGGTGGACTAATCTTGATACACACAGGAGACTGTTGAGCGTGAAAAACCTAGCAGTGTTGCAGTTCTTGACAGTTCTTGCTCAAACCGCTCCGCCCGGCACCTACTACCATACCCCGTTCAAAGTCACTTAAATCTTTTGTCTTGCCCATTCACCCTCTGAATGGAACACACATAATCCATGTCTCAGTTGTCTCAAGGCTTAAAAATCCTTCTTTAACCTGTCTCCTCCCCTTCATCTACACTGATTAGAAGTGAATTTAACAAATGACATCAATAAGGGATCATCACTTTCACCCCGGTCAGTCTGTCATGGAAAGGTGTTCCTAATGTTTTATATACTCTGTGTATATATCCCTAGGCCTTTGTCGTTGTATGGGTGGAATTATGGGACAAATGAAGGTTGGGTTTGGATTAAAATTGTTAACAAAATCATGCCCCCTTTTGCCAAGCTCCACGTGCAATTTGCCCCCTCTGCCTGCTTCCTTTCATTGAATGGAAGCTCCATTCTTCCATCGCCCCCCCCCCCCCCCCCCCCCACCCCAACACGTTCAACGGAAGGCAGATCGTGACCATGCCTCCACAGCCAAAGTTATATGGTTTGCATGCCCTGCCGAAGGATCCTGGGTATGCGGAATAGGTGGTTGGCGTTCGTCTGCACCAGTAACACTAGCTTTGTGTGCAACTTCCGGTGGTGGTGAGTATTAACCAGAGATAATGACCTCCCTGGTATGACTTAGTTAACGACGTTCGATAACGTTATTGCTGGTTATGTAGGTAGCTATCTTTTTTAGATAAAACGGGGCCGGCTAGCTGACATTTTAGCTAAAGTAAACCTAACTAGCTAGCCAGCTACCTCATTACAATTTAGTTAGGTTGTGTGCTCATAACGGTTTGTGTATTGTCTAGATACTGCTGGTTTTGTAACGTTGTTATTTGATAATGCTAGCGATTTGCAAGCTAGTTACAGGTTAGGTAGCTAGCTAGCTAACGTTAGCCTGCAAGTCCGATTTGCAAGTTAGTTCGTAGCTCATACAAGTGTATTGTCTAAGGCAAAACTAAATAATGGATACAACTCTGGTAGTAGCAACCTCACCTCGGAGTATGACTAATACAGTGAATTTTGAGCATCAAACCGCAAAGTCGTCACCCACCTGAGTTTAATCCCATCTGGAGCTACAGTCAGTCTATATCTGTAAAGCATGCAATTAGGGTTACCACAGCCACATTGTCAAAATTCGCTATAATGTAACAAATCATGAAGGGAGAAAAATAAGTGCTTTTTCGGTCTTGCTTTAAGGTTAGACATACGGTTAGCATTGTGGTTAGGTTTAAAATCACATTTTAATAATGTTTAGAAATGGTTGGGGTTTGTGGCTGTGGTAACTAGTGACGATTTCGAAATGGCTTTACCGAGGTTACTGCCCTGATGACAGACGGCTAGGTTAATTCTCCCAGCCCAGCAGATACAAGCAGTAGAGTCATTTTGGTTGTGAAGTACATTATCAAAAAGCTTTGTCCTTTTCTAACAAAATGCAATTTAACCACGTGTCTATTGTATCACCCTGTCACAGGCCCTCTGTGTCAACACCACCTCATAAGATGAGGAAGTACATTGTATATGAGGATCGCCTGCTGCAGTTGTTGGAGAGAGGTCCAGTTTGCAGCCCAACATGCAACAGTGAGAAGACCAGCAAAGGGACCTGCTGCATTACGCAGACATACCCTTGCTGTAGATGTGTGGACTCGAGTCACATGGGCGGCAGGGTAGCCTAGTGGTTAGAGCGTTGGACTAGTAACCGAAAGGTTGCAAGTTCAAATCCCTGAGCTGGCAAGGTACAAATCTCTCGTTCTGCCCCTGAACAGGCAGTTAACCCACTGTTCCTAGGCCGTCATTGTAAAAAAGAATTTGTTCTTAACTGACTTGCCTTTAAAATAAAAAAATTATTAAAAAAATGACTTGGACTCGAGTCACAAATTTGATGACTTAAAACTCGTCTTTATAGGAAATATAATAACTTTAGACTTTACTTTACTTTGATTTGAGACTGATGACTTGAAATTATCTGACCAGGTTTTGTAATGTTTTACCAAAAGTCTACGTGGTTACTCCAAGAGACCGGAGACAGTAGCCGCAGCATTGCACATTCATCCCTCTGATTGGACCAGCAGACTGTCAATCAACACATTTCGGATGAGCTAGCCTAGTGAGAATGTTTTTTTGGGGTCACCAGTGTGAAACTGAATGGGATTTATTTTATATGCTGTACATATTTTAATAGGCTATTAGCTTACCATTTGTATTTTCTATTTATACCTTTACATATTCGATCTGGTAACTAACATAGACACTACGGCATTGCACCAAATTCTTGTTTAAAAAAACATCTCTGTGCTTCAGAACCAAAAAAGTTCCTCGTCTTGAATGTTGACCAATGACAATTCCTCAACATTGGCGCACATAACGACATTAGTGACCAGAAAGCACTTGTTTTAATTTCCTCTGGTTTTGTCTGGCATAAACAAATACCCTACCTACGTAAATATTATCCATATACACAGTGTATCAATCTACTACGGAGGCATTTCCCCCCCCCAGAACAATACTATTAGGATTCCTGGTTTATTTCATTGATCGTTTATACAGTGGGGAGAACAAGTATTTGATACACTGCCGGGTTTCCTACTTACAAAGCATGTAGAGGTCTGTAATTTTTATCATAGGTACACTTCAACTGTGAGAGACGGAATCTAAAAAATCCAGAAAATCACATTGTATGATTTTTAAGTAATTAATTTGCATTTTATTGCATGACATAAGTATTTGATCACCTACCAACCAGTAAGACTTCCGGCTCTCACAGACCTGTTAGTTTTTCTTTAAGAAGCCCTCCTGTTCTCCACTCATTACCTGTATTAACTGCACCTGTTTGAACTCGTTACCTGTATAAAAGACACCTGTCCACACACTCAATCAAACAGACTCCAACCTCTCCACAATGGCCAAGACCAGAGAGCTGTGTAAGGACATCAGGGCTAAAATTGTAGACCTGCACAAGGCTGGCATGGGCTACAGGACAATAGGCAAGCAGCTTGGTGAGAAGGCAACAACTGTTGGCGCAATTATTAGAAAATGGAAGTTCAAGATGACGGTCAATCACCCTCGGTCTGGGGCTCCATGCAAGATCTCACCTCGTGGGGCATCCAATGATCAAGAGGAAGGTGAGGGATCAGCCCAGAACTACACGGCAGGACCTGGTCAATAAGCTGGGACCACAGTCTCAAAGAAAACCATTAGTAACACACTACGCCGTCATGGATTAAAGTCCTGCAGCGGTCGCAAGATCCCCCTGCTCAAGCCAGCGCATGTCCAGGCCCGTCTGAAGTTTGCCAATGACCATCTGGATGATCCAGAGGAGGAATAGGAGAAGGTCATGTGGTCTGATGAGACAAAAATAGAGCTTTTTGGTCTAAACTCCACTCGCCGTGTTTGGAGGAAGAAGAAGGATGAGTACAACCCCAAGAACACCATCCCAACCGTGAAGCATGGCGGTGGAAACATCATTCTTTGGGGATGCTTTTCTGCAAAGGGGACAGGACGACTGCACCGTATTGAGGGGAGGATGGATGGGGCCATGTATCGCGAGATCTTGGCCAACAACCTCCTTCCCTCAGTAAGAGCATTGAAGATGGGTCGTGGCTGGGTCTTCCAGCATGACAATGACCCGAAACACACAGCCAGGGCAACTAAGGAGTGGCTCCGTAAGAAGCATCTCAAGGTCCTGGAGTGGCCTAGCCAGTCTCCAGACCTGAACCCAATAGAAAATCTTTGGAGGGAGCTGAAAGTCCGTATTGCCCAGCGACAGCCCCGAAACCTGAAGGATCTGGAGAAGGTCTGTATGGAGGAGTGGGCCAAAATCCCTGCTGCAGTGTGTGCAAACCTGGTCAAGAACTACAGGAAACGTATGATCTCTGTAATTGCAAACAAAGGTTTCTGTACCAAATATTAAGTTCTGCTTTTCTTATGTATCAAATACTTATGTCATGCAATAAAATGCAAATTAATTACTTAAAAATCATACAATGTGATTTTCTGGATTTTTGTTTTAGATTCCGTCTCTCACAGTTGAAGTGTACCTATGATAAAAAAATTACAGACCTCTACATGCTTTGTAAGTAGGAAAACCTGCAAAATCGGCAGTGTATCAAATACTTGTTCTCCCCACTGTATGTAAGAGTTATAGCTTCCGTTCCTCTCCTCGCCCCTACCAGGGCTCGAACCGGTGACCCTCTGCACACATCGACATCAGCATCGAAGCATCGTTACCCATCTCTCCACAAAAGCCGCGGCCTTTGCAGAGTGAGGGGAACACAACTACTTCAAGGTCTCGAGTGACGTCACCGATTGAAAAGCTATTAGCGCGCACCTCGCTAACTAGCTAGCCATTTCACACCGGTTACATATACATTGAGATGGGCCTAGTTTGGATTATAATAAGTGTTCATACCCCTTGATTTATTCCACATGTTGTGTTACAGCCTGAATAAAAAAATGCATAAAGTATATATTTTCTCACCCATCTACACACATTTACCCCATAACCCCATAATGACAAAGTGGATTTTTTTTTGTGTGACCGACCAGTATCTTTGATGTGCCAGCCTCTTTGCCTGCTCACCAGCGGTTTTCAGTGGGGAGAACATAATTTAGTCAGGTTTAGTCTGACCTGTTCAAACTTCAACAGAGGATATGTTTGTTTGTCAGATAGCATCGATCCTATCTGCCATTGGTCAAAGAACAGCGACTGTGTTCACAGATGGATCTATGGAGACTTGCAGGAGGACGTCCGGACGGGCTTGATGTCTCGGAAATGAAAATAAACCTGTCACTCTGCATTAAACTTTTAGTTGACATCTTTTACTTGCATTGTCTTTTTTAATTATTATAGAGAAACCCTGTGTATTCTGGACCAGGATCAGGTATCAGTCAATATGAGGGAGAAACCCTGTGTATTCTACACCAGGATCAGGTATCAGTCAATATGGGGAGGGAGAAACCCTGTGTATTCTGGACCAGGATCAGGTATCAGTCAATATGGGGAGGGAGAAACCCTGTGTATTCTGGACCAGGATCAGGTATCAGTCAATATGGGGAGGGAGAAACCCTGTGTATTCTGAACCAGGATCAGGTATCAGTCAATAGGGGGAGGGAGAAACCCTGTGTATTCTGAACCAGGATCAGGTATCAGTCAATATGGGGAGGGAGAAACCCTGTGTATTCTGAACCAGGATCAGGTATCAGTCAATAGGGGGAGGGAGAAACCCTGTGTATTCTGAACCAGGATCAGGTATCAGTCAATATGAGGAGGGAGAAACCCTGTGTATTCTGAACCAGGATCAGGTATCAGTCAATATGGGGAGGGAGAAACCCTGTGTATTCTGAACCAGGATCAGGTATCAGTCAATAGGGGGAGGGAGAAACCCTGTGTATTCTGAACCAGGATCAGGTATCAGTCAATATGAGGAGGGAGAAACCCTGTGTATTCTGAACCAGGATCAGGTATCAGTCAATATGGGGAGGGAGAAACCCTGTGTATTCTGCACCAGGATCAGGTATCAGTCAATATGGGGAGGGAGAAACCCTGTGTATTCTACACCAGGATCAGGTATCAGTCAATATGGGGAGGGAGAAACCCTGTGTAATCTGGACCAGGATCAGGTATCAGTCAATATGGGGAGGGAGAAACCCTGTGTATTCTACACCAGGATCAGTCAATAGGGGGAGGGAGAAACCCTGTGTATTCTGAACCAGGATCAGGTATCAGTCAATATGGGGAGGGAGAAACCCTGTGTATTCTGGACCAGGATCAGGTATCAGTCAATATGGGGAGGGAGAAACCCTGTGTATTCTGGACCAGGATCAGGTATCAGTCAATATGGGGAGGGAGAAACCCTGTGTATTCTGAACCAGGATCAGGTATCAGTCAATATGGGGAGGGAGAAACCCTGTGTATTCTGAACCAGGATCAGTCAATATGGGGAGGGAGAAACCCTGTGTATTCTGTACCAGGATCAGGTATCAGTCAATATGGGGAGAGAGAAACCCTGTGTATTCTGAACCAGGATCAGGTATCAGTCAATATGGGGAGGGAGAAACCCTGTGTATTCTGGACCAGGATCAGGTATCAGTCAATATGGGGAGGGAGAAACCCTGTGTATTCTGAACCAGGATCAGGTATCAGTCAATAGGGGAAGGGAGAAACCCTGTGTATTCTGGACCAGGATCAGGTATCAGTCAATATGGGGAGGGAGAAACCCTGTGTATTCTGGACCAGGATCAGGTATCAGTCAATAGGGGAAGGGAGAAACCCTGTGTAATCTGAACCAGGATCAGGTATCAGTCAATATGGGGAGGGAGAAACCCTGTGTATTCTAAACCAGTAGCAGTCAATAGGGGGAGAGAAAAACCCTGTGTATTCTGGACCAGGATCAGGTATCAGTCAATATGGGGAGGGAGAAACCCTGTGTATTCTGGACCAGGATCAGGTATCAGTCAATATGAGGAGGGAGAAACCCTGTGTATTCTGGACCAGGATCAGGTATCAGTCAATATGAGGAGGGAGAAACACTGTGTATTCTGGACCAGGATCAGGTATCAGTCAATATGAGGAGGGAGAAACACTGTGTATTCTGGACCAGGATCAGGTATCAGTCAATATGAGGAGGGAGAAACCCTGTGTATTCTGGACCAGGATCAGGTATCAGTCAATATGGGGAGGGAGAAACCCTGTGTATTCTGGACCAGGATCAGTCAATATGGGGAGGGAGAAACCCTGTGTATTCTGGACCAGGATCAGGTATCAGTCAATAGGGGGAGGGAGAAACCCTGTGTATTCTGCACCAGGATCAGGGATCAGTCAATATGGGGAGAGAGAAACCCTGTGTATTCTGGACCAGGATCAGGTATCAGTCAATATGAGGAGGGAGAAACCCTGTGTATTCTGGACCAGGATCAGGTATCAGTCAATATGAGGAGGGAGAAACCCTGTGTATTCTGGACCAGGATCAGGTATCAGTCAATATGAGGAGGGAGAAACCCTGTGTATTCTGAACCAGGATCAGGTATCAGTCAATATGGGGAGGGAGAAACCCTGTGTATTCTGGACCAGGATCAGGGATCAGTCAATATGGGGAGGGAGAAACCCTGTGTATTCTGAACCAGGATCAGGTATCAGTCAATATGGGGAGGGAGAAACCCTGTGTATTCTGAACCAGGATCAGGTATCAGTCAATATGGGGAGGGAGAAACCCTGTGTATTCTGGACCAGGATCAGTCAATATGGGAGGGAGAAACCCTGTGTATTCTGAACCAGGATCAGGTATCAGTCAATATGGGGAGGGAGAAACCCTGTGTATTCTGGACCAGGATCAGTCAATATGGGGAGGGAGAAACCCTGTGTATTCTGAACCAGGATCAGGTATCAGTCAATATGGGGAGGGAGAAACCCTGTGTATTCTGGACCAGGATCAGTCAATATGGGGAGGGAGAAACCCTGTGTATTCTGGACCAGGATCAGGGAACTACTGTTGTACAGCATCTGTATCGGCTGGGAATACCAATGAAAGATGAACATTGTTATATTAGCAGAACACTTCTTCTATGGTATTACGTAAAGGGTTGTTTATTCTACATGGACCTGCTACTACATTTGAATGTTATAAAAAAATAAAAAAAAATAAAAAAACTAGTTTAGAATATCTACATGAATTTAACAATTTCATTCTTCTCGTATTACTCTGGAGGCTACTGACCCAAAGCTTCCTCCGGCATCTTACCATACATCTGCCTGTAGTTATTGGACTCACCCTGCAGGAGGTTTGTTAGTAGTGATTGAGTAGAGAGGAAACAGCTGTGGGCAAGGTTCTGACAGATGGGTGTGTCTTGGTGGTGGCAAGGACACACCCACATCAAACCACACCCCCAAGCCAACTCACGTTTGGCTTCTGTCACGGCCGCCAGCATTTCTTGAAGAGCAAGCCAAAAAAAAACGAGGCCAAGTCAGCGGGCGCAGTTCCCCTTTAAACCCCTCCTGTCATTACCACATGCAAGCACTAGACCAGGGCGAAGTCCCAATTTATCTCTCCTTCCTCCCTAAGTTTGCAGTTGTTAACTTTTCCTTCACTGATTTGAAAGGAAATAACTGGTATAAAAAAAAATATGGTGTAATGTCCCACTAACCCATGCCTCCACCAATCCAGTGCTTTTTAGGTTTTGTGTGAAGTAGTGACTTGAGTGCACACTTCAGGAGAAATTAGATGTTATTGGGACGCACCTACTACTATAATAGATAGGGACTGACTGTTTAGTATGTTGAGGTACTCGATCGATTTAATTTATAGATTTCTATTGGCCTTCAATAGGAAATTCTAGCAAAACTTGAGCTAGACTATTACTAAAATGAACAGCACTAGCATACGTGACGTAGAGTTTCAAGGTTATGTCCTCCTGTCTGTTCCCAGGTGGGCATCCTGAACCGTCTGAGTGAGGAGAACGCTGACGAGTTTAACTTTGTGCGTTCCTACGAGTGTTTCCAACACAAAGGTCACACCTGCCTGGTGTTTGAGATGCTGGAGCAGAACCTGTACGACTTCCTGAAGCACAGCAAGTTCAGCCCCCTGCCACTACAACACATCAGACCCATACTGCAACAGGTGACAATACAATACAACTTTATTGATACAGAGACAATGTGACAATTACCTGGTGTTTATTCTGAATGAGTCATTTGTTACGTATTTAACCTGTTACCTGACTATTACCTCACCATACATTGTAATCAAATAACTCTCCAAAACAATACAATTGCATGTTATTTTACTTGATCTGTGTGTCAGCGTTAATGTGTGTTTGTGTCTTTAAATTGGCATTAAAGTCTTAGTAAAATGTTCCTTGAAAAGAGTAACCCTTTAGTGTCCACAGCTGTTTAACCCTTTAGTGTCCACAGCTGTTTAACCCTTTAGTGTCCATAGCTGGCACACAGCTGTTTAACCCTTTAGTGTCCATAGCTGGCACACAGCTGTTTAACCCTTTAGTGTCCATAGCTGGCACACAGCTGTTTAACCCTTTAGTGTTCATAGCTGGCACACAGCTGTTTAACCCTTTAGTGTTCATAGCTGGCACACAGCTGTTTAACCCTTTAGTGTCCATAGCTGGCACACAGCTGTTTAACCCTTTAGTGTCCATAGCTGGCACACAGCTGTTTAACCCTTTAGTGTTCATAGCTGGCACACAGCTGTTTAACCATTTAGTGTCCATAGCTGGCACACAGCTGTTTAACCCTTTAGTGTCCATAGCTGTTTAACCCTTTAGTGTCCATAGCTGGCACACAGCTGTTTAACCCTTTAGTGTCCATAGCTGGCACACAGCTGTTTAACCCTTTAGTGTCCATAGCTGGCACACAGCTGTTTAACCCTTCAGTAATACATCTATTTCCCCACCAGGTGGCGACAGCGCTGATGAAGCTGAAGTCTCTGGGTCTGATCCATGCTGACCTGAAGCCAGAGAACATCATGCTGGTGGATCCTCTCAGACAGCCCTACAGGGTCAAGGTCATCGACTTCGGCTCAGCCTCACACGTCTCCAAGGCTGTCTGCTCAACGTACCTGCAGTCACGATACTACAGGTAGATTCACCTGTTTTTACACCTCATATTGGGGTTTTCTTTACAGGTGTGTGAGTGATACAGCATGTTTGCATCAGTGAGTAATAGCTGGTACAGGTATATCTAACATGATGACTGGTACAGGTGTATCTAACATGATGACTGGTACAGGTGTATCTAACATGATGACTGGTACAGGTGTATCTAACATGATGACTGGTACAGGTGTATCTAACATGATGACTGGTACAGGTGTATCTAACATGATGACTGGTACAGGTATATCTAACATGATGACTGGTACAGGTATATCTAACATGATGACTGGTACAGGTATATCTAACATGATGACTGGTACAGGTGTATCTAACATGATGACTGGTACAGGTGTATCTAACATGATGACTGGTACAGGTGTATATAACATGATGACTGGTACAGGTATATATAACATGATGACTGCTACATGTGTATCTAACATGATGACTGGTACAGGTATATCTAACATGATGACTGGTACAGGTATATCTAACATGATGACTGGTACAGGTGTATCTAACATGATGACTGGTACAGGTATATCTAACATGATGACTGGTACAGGTGTATCTAACATGATGACTGGTACAGGTGTATCTAACATGATGACTGGTACAGGTATATCTAACATGATGACTGGTACAGGTATATCTAACATGATGACTGGTACAGGTATATCTAACATGATGACTGGTACAGGTATATCTAACATGATGACTGGTACAGGTATATCTAACATGATGACTGGTACAGGTATATCTAACATGATGACTGGTACAGGTGTATCTAACATGATGACTGGTACAGGTGTATCTAACATGATGACTGGTACAGGTGTATCTAACATGATGACTGGTACAGGTGTATCTAACATGATGACTGGTACAGGTGTATCTAACATGATGACTGGTACAGGTGTATCTAACATGATGACTGGTACAGGTGTATCTAACATGATGACTGGTACAGGTGTATCTAACATGATGACTGGTACAGGTATATCTAACATGATGACTGGTACAGGTGTATCTAACATGATGACTGGTACAGGTATATCTAACATGATGACTGGTACAGGTGTATCTAACATGATGACTGGTACAGGTGTATCTAACATGATGACTGGTACAGGTGTATCTAACATGATGACTGGTACAGGTGTATCTAACATGATGACTGGTACAGGTATATCTAACATGATGACTGGTACAGGTGTATCTAACATGATGACTGGTACAGGTGTATCTAACATGATGACTGGTACAGGTATATCTAACATGATGACTGGTACAGGTGTATCTAACATGATGACTGGTACAGGTATATCTAACATGATGACTGGTACAGGTGTATCTAACATGATGACTGGTACAGGTATATCTAACATGATGACTGGTACAGGTATATCTAACATGATGACTGCTACATGTGTATCTAACATGATGACTGGTACAGGTGTATCTAACATGATGACTGGTACAGGTATATCTAACATGATGACTGGTACAGGTGTATCTAACATGATGACTGGTACATGTGTATCTAACATGATGACTGGTACAGGTGTATCTAACATGATGACTGGTACAGGTATATCTAACATGATGACTGGTACAGGTATATCTAACATGATGACTGGTACAGGTGTATCTAACATGATGACTGGTACAGGTATATCTAACATGATGACTGCTACATGTGTATCTAACATGATGACTGGTACAGGTATATCTAACATGATGACTGGTACAGGTATATCTAACATGATGACTGGTACAGGTATATCTAACATGATGACTGGTACAGGTGTATCTAACATGATGACTGCTACAGGTGTATATAACATGATGACTGGTACAGGTGTATCTAACATGATGACTGGTACAGGTATATCTAACATGATGACTGGTACAGGTGTATATAACATGATGACTGGTACAGGTATATCTAACATGATGACTGGTACAGGTGTATCTAACATGATGACTGGTACAGGTGTATCTAACATGATGACTGGTACAGGTGTATCTAACATGATGACTGGTACAGGTGTATCTAACATGATGACTGGTACAGGTATATCTAACATGATGACTGGTACAGGTGTATCTAACATGATGACTGGTACAGGTGTATCTAACATGATGACTGGTACAGGTATATCTAACATGATGACTGGTACAGGTATATCTAACATGATGACTGGTACAGGTATATCTAACATGATGACTGGTACAGGTGTATCTAACATGATGACTGGTACAGGTATATCTAACATGATGACTGGTACAGGTATATCTAACATGATGACTGGTACAGGTGTATCTAACATGATGACTGGTACAGGTGTATCTAACATGATGACTGGTACAGGTGTATCTAACATGATGACTGGTACAGGTGTATCTAACATGATGACTGGTACAGGTGTATCTAACATGATGACTGGTACAGGTGTATCTAACATGATGACTGGTACAGGTGTATCTAACATGATGACTGGTACAGGTATATCTAACATGATGACTGGTACAGGTATATCTAACATGATGACTGGTACAGGTGTATCTAACATGATGACTGGTACAGGTATATCTAACATGATGACTGGTACAGGTGTATCTAACATGATGACTGGTACAGGTATATCTAACATGATGACTGGTACAGGTGTATCTAACATGATGACTGGTACAGGTGTATCTAACATGATGACTGGTACAGGTATATCTAACATGATGACTGGTACAGGTGTATCTAACATGATGACTGGTACAGGTGTATCTAACATGATGACTGGTACAGGTATATCTAACATGATGACTGGTACAGGTGTATCTAACATGATGACTGGTACAGGTATATCTAACATGATGACTGGTACAGGTGTATCTAACATGATGACTGGTACAGGTGTATCTAACATGATGACTGGTACAGGTATATCTAACATGATGACTGGTACAGGTGTATCTAACATGATGACTGGTACAGGTGTATCTAACATGATGACTGGTACAGGTGTATCTAACATGATGACTGGTACAGGTGTATATAACATGATGACTGGTACAGGTATATCTAACATGATGACTGGTACAGGTATATCTAACATGATGACTGGTAGAGGTGTATCTAACATGATGACTGGTACAGGTATATCTAACATGATGACTGGTACAGGTGTATCTAACATGATGACTGGTACAGGTGTATCTAACATGATGACTGGTACAGGTATATCTAACATGATGACTGGTACAGGTGTATCTAACATGATGACTGGTACAGGTGTATCTAACATGATGACTGGTACAGGTGTATCTAACATGATGACTGGTACAGGTGTATCTAACATGATGACTGGTACAGGTGTATCTAACATGATGACTGGTACAGGTATATCTAACATGATGACTGGTACAGGTGTATCTAACATGATGACTGGTACAGGTGTATCTAACATGATGACTGGTACAGGTATATCTAACATGATGACTGGTACAGGTATATCTAACATGATGACTGGTACAGGTGTATCTAACATGATGACTGGTACAGGTGTATCTAACATGATGACTGGTACAGGTGTATCTAACATGATGACTGGTACAGGTATATCTAACATGATGACTGGTACAGGTATATCTAACATGATGACTGGTACAGGTGTATCTAACATGATGACTGGTACAGGTGTATCTAACATGATGACTGGTACAGGTGTATCTAACATGATGACTGGTACAGGTGTATCTAACATGATGACTGGTACAGGTGTATCTAACATGATGACTGGTACAGGTGTATATAACATGATGACTGGTACAGGTATATCTAACATGATGACTGCTACAGGTATATCTAACATGATGACTGGTACAGGTGTATATAACATGATGACTGGTACAGGTATATATAACATGATGACTGCTACATGTGTATCTAACATGATGACTGGTACAGGTATATCTAACATGATGACTGGTACAGGTGTATCTAACATGATGACTGGTACAGGTATATCTAACATGATGACTGGTACAGGTGTATCTAACATGATGACTGGTACAGGTATATCTAACATGATGACTGGTACAGGTATATCTAACATGATGACTGGTACAGGTGTATCTAACATGATGACTGGTACAGGTATATCTAACATGATGACTGGTACAGGTGTATCTAACATGATGACTGGTACAGGTGTATCTAACATGATGACTGGTACAGGTATATCTAACATGATGACTGGTACAGGTGTATCTAACATGATGACTGGTACAGGTGTATCTAACATGATGACTGGTACAGGTGTATCTAACATGATGACTGGTACAGGTATATCTAACATGATGACTGGTACAGGTGTATCTAACATGATGACTGGTACAGGTGTATCTAACATGATGACTGGTACAGGTATATCTAACATGATGACTGGTACAGGTATATCTAACATGATGACTGGTACAGGTGTATCTAACATGATGACTGGTACAGGTATATCTAACATGATGACTGGTACAGGTGTATCTAACATGATGACTGGTACAGGTATATCTAACATGATGACTGGTACAGGTATATCTAACATGATGACTGGTACAGGTATATCTAACATGATGACTGGTACAGGTATATCTAACATGATGACTGGTACAGGTATATCTAACATGATGACTGGTACAGGTATATCTAACATGATGACTGGTACAGGTGTATCTAACATGATGACTGGTACAGGTGTATCTAACATGATGACTGGTACAGGTATATCTAACATGATGACTGGTACAGGTGTATCTAACATGATGACTGGTACAGGTGTATCTAACATGATGACTGGTACAGGTGTATCTAACATGATGACTGGTACAGGTGTATCTAACATGATGACTGGTACAGGTGTATCTAACATGATGACTGGTACAGGTGTATCTAACATGATGACTGGTACAGGTGTATCTAACATGATGACTGGTACAGGTGTATCTAACATGATGACTGGTACAGGTGTATCTAACATGATGACTGATACAGGTGTATCTAACATGATGACTGGTACAGGTGTATCTAACATGATGACTGGTACAGGTATATCTAACATGATGACTGGTACAGGTATATCTAACATGATGACTGGTACAGGTATATCTAACATGATGACTGGTACAGGTGTATCTAACATGATGACTGGTACAGGTGTATCTAACATGATGACTGGTACAGGTATATCTAACATGATGACTGGTACAGGTGTATCTAACATGATGACTGGTACAGGTGTATCTAACATGATGACTGGTACAGGTGTATCTAACATGATGACTGGTACAGGTATATCTAACATGATGACTGGTACAGGTATATCTAACATGATGACTGGTACAGGTGTATCTAACATGATGACTGGTACAGGTGTATCTAACATGATGACTGGTACAGGTGTATCTAACATGATGACTGGTACAGGTGTATCTAACATGATGACTGGTACAGGTATATCTAACATGATGACTGGTACAGGTATATCTAACATGATGACTGGTACAGGTATATCTAACATGATGACTGGTACAGGTGTATCTAACATGATGACTGGTACAGGTATATCTAACATGATGACTGCTACAGGTATATCTAACATGATGACTGCTACAGGTATATCTAACATGATGACTGGTACAGGTATATCTAACATGATGACTGCTACAGGTATATCTAACATGATGACTGCTACAGGTATATCTAACATGATGACTGCTACAGGTATATCTAACATGATGACTGCTACAGGTATATCTAACATGATGACTGGTACAGGTATATCTAACATGATGACTGCTACAGGTATATCTAACATGATGACTGCTACAGGTATATCTAACATGATGACTGGTACAGGTATATCTAACATGATGACTGCTACAGGTATATCTAACATGATGACTGGTACAGGTATATCTAACATGATGACTGCTACAGGTATATCTAACATGATGACTGGTACAGGTGTATCTAACATGATGACTGCTACAGGTATATCTAACATGATGACTGGTACAGGTATATCTAACATGATGACTGCTACAGGTATATCTAACATGATGACTGCTACAGGTATATCTAACATGATGACTGGTACAGGTATATCTAACATGATGACTGCTACAGGTATATCTAACATGATGACTGGTACAGGTATATCTAACATGATGACTGCTACAGGTATATCTAACATGATGACTGGTACAGGTGTATCTAACATGATGACTGCTACAGGTATATCTAACATGATGACTGCTACAGGTATATCTAACATGATGACTGGTACAGGTATATCTAACATGATGACTGCTACAGGTATATCTAACATGATGACTGGTACAGGTATATCTAACATGATGACTGCTACAGGTATATCTAACATGATGACTGCTACAGGTATATCTAACATGATGACTGCTACAGGTATATCTAACATGATGACTGGTACAGGTATATCTAACATGATGACTGGTACAGGTATATCTAACATGATGACTGCTACAGGTATATCTAACATGATGACTGCTACAGGTATATCTAACATGATGACTGCTACAGGTATATCTAACATGATGACTGCTACAGGTATATCTAACATGATGACTGGTACAGGTATATCTAACATGATGACTGCTACAGGTATATCTAACATGATGACTGCTACAGGTATATCTAACATGATGACTGGTACAGGTATATCTAACATGATGACTGGTACAGGTATATCTAACATGATGACTGGTACAGGTGTATCTAACATGATGACTGGTACAGGTGTATCTAACATGATGACTGGTACAGGTGTATCTAACATGATGACTGGTACAGGTGTATCTAACATGATGACTGCTACAGGTATATCTAACATGATGACTGGTACAGGTATATCTAACATGATGACTGGTACAGGTATATCTAACATGATGACTGGTACAGGTGTATCTAACATGATGACTGGTACAGGTGTATCTAACATGATGACTGGTACAGGTGTATCTAACATGATGACTGGTACAGGTATATCTAACATGATGACTGGTACAGGTATATCTACAAGTAAGTAATTCCATCCACAGGTGAGAATCTGAGACTTCAGAGAAGAAACAAGCGGTTATTTCACAACAGTAGAACACTTTCCCAATGTACTGCTTACTACTAAGTGTGCGAGCATGTTATCATGTGTTGTTGTTGACGTGTTATTGTTCTCTCAGGGCTCCAGAGATCATCCTGGGTCTGCCGTTCTGTGAGGCTATAGATATGTGGTCTCTAGGCTGCGTTATAGCCGAGCTGTTCCTGGGGTGGCCCCTGTACCCCGGGGCCTCGGAGTACGACCAGGTAGGAACCACACACACACACACACACCGAGACACGAAAAACATTATTTTTTATCTGAAACTGTTACGATGGATTGTAACATGTCCTCTCCTCTCCTCCTCCACTAGATCCGGTACATCTCTCAGACCCAGGGTCTGCCTGCAGAGTACCTGCTGAGTGCCGGCACCAAGACAAGCCGCTTCTTCAAGAGAGGACCTGACTCCAGCTACCCCGTCTGGAGAATCAAGGTATCGACTCTTTTCCAGTACACGACACACTGACGTCACGCACGGATGCGCGCCATCACTCGCCTTCTTGGTCAAATAGCTCTTACACATCCCCGGAGGTGTGTTTTGGGTTATTGTCCTGTTGAAAAACAAAATGATAGTCCCACTAAGCGCAAACCAGATGGGATGGTGTATCGCTGCAGAATGCTGTGGTAGCCATGCTGGTTAAGTGTGCCTTGAATTGTAAATACATCACCAACAGTGTCACCAGCAAAGCACCATCACACCTCCTCCTCCATGCTTCACGGTGTGAACCACACATGCAGAGATCATCTGTTCACCTACTCTGCGTCTCACAAAGACACGGCGGTTGGAACCAAAAATCTCAAATTTGGACTCATAAGACCAAAGGACAGATTTCCACCGGTCTAATGTCCATTGCACGTGTTTCTTGGCCCAAGCAAGTCTCTTCTTCTTATTGGTGTCCTTTAGTAGTGGTTTCTTTGCAGCAATTCGACCATGAAGGCCTGATTCACGCAGTCTCCTTTGAACAGTTGATGTTGAGATGTGTCTGTTACTTGAACTCTGTGAAGCATTTATTTGGTCTGCAATTTCTGAGGCTGGTAACTCTAATGAACTTATCCTCTGCAGCAGAGGTAACTCTGGCTCTTCCTTTCCTGTGACGGTCCTCATGAGAGACAGTTTCATCATAGTGCTTGATGGTTTTTGCGAAGAAACTTTCAAAGTTCTTGAAATGTTCCATATTGACTAACCTTCATGTCTTAAAGTAATGATGGACTGTCGTTTCTCTTTGCTTATATGAGCTGGACTTGGTCTTTGCCATAATATGGATTTGGTCTTTTACCAAATAGGGCTATCTTTTGTATACCACCACTACCTTGTCACAACACAACTGATTGGGTCAAAAGCATTAACACATTAAAGAAATTCCACAAATTAACTTTTAACAAGGCACAACTGTTTATTAAAATGCATTCCAGGTGACTACTGGTTGAGAGAATGCCAAGAGTGTGCAAAGCTGTCATCAAGGCAAAGAGTGGCTACTTTGAAGAATCTAAAAAGAAAAAAAAAAATATATATATATATACCCCTCTGGATGATCAAGGTGTTACATTACACCTGACTCCATCTATCCTCTCTGGATGATCAAGGTATTACAGTACACCTGACTCCATCTATCCTCTCTGGATGATCAAGGTATTACAGTACACCTGACTCCATCTATCCTCTCTGGATGATCAAGGTATTACATTACACCTGACTCCATCTATCCTCTCTGGATGATCAAGGTATTACAGTACACCTGACTCCATCTATCCTCTCTGGATGATCAAGGTATTACAGTACACCTGACTCCATCTATCCTCTCTGGATGATCAAGGTATTACAGTACACCTGACTCCATCTATCCTCTCTGGATGATCAAGGTATTACAGTACACCTGACTCCATCTATCCTCTCTGGATGATCAAGGTATTACAGTACACCTGACTCCATCTATCCTCTCTGGATGATCAAGGTATTACAGTACACCTGACTCCATCTATCCTCTCTGGATGATCAAGGTATTACAGTACACCTGACTCCATCTATCCCCTCAACAGTAGTGAACTATATTGGGAATAGGTTTTCATTTTGGACGCTCACCTAGTTGTTTCTGCCAGAATCAGCACATGGATCTCAACACACTGCTGTGAACAGGGCTTTTAGTGGGGTTCATGGGCAGATAGAAACGTACGTTTTTCCTAGGCACTTCATTATTAGTTTAATTAATTAATTAATTATAATTAATTATTTATTAAGTATTTTGGTGATAACAACAAGTGTAACATTCCTGATGTGTCTGTTCAATAGGCCCCTTCGGACCACGAGGCTGAGATGGGTATCAAGTCGAAGGAGGCTCGTAAATACATCTTCAACTGTCTGGACGACATGATGCAGGTCGGTTCGCTATATGACGTCATCTAGTATGTCACATTTATGTTTATAAACCCCCTTTTTACATCCGCCATTTTGTTTTACTTAACCTTTATTTAACCAGGTTAGTCTCGTTGAGATAAAAAAATATATATATTTTTTTTTCACGAGAAACTTAAGGGGTATACTAGAAAGCAGGTCTGGTTGGAGTTGGTGGGGTAACTTTGGTCAACTGACTTTCAACTCGGGATAACCGATATCACGAAAGTGGCTCAGCTTTTAGCTAGGTTAATTTCCGTTAGCAACGTATCCTTCAGAACTAACCTGCTACGGGGCAGGCTATCTCACGGCTAACTCCACTTACCCTGAATGAAGTGTCTGAGCTGCGAGTTCAGGACCAGATTACATCCCTGGCGTAAAGATTGCGTCGTCATCCCCTTCAAGAAAGATGACCGATTTTTACATATTTAATTAATCAAATGTTTTTTGTTAATTTTTTTGGCGTACATTTTTTTTGTAATTATATTAAAATACCATTTACTAATGATGGGATGCATTTGAAAGTTCAGGAAAACATTTATATGATTTTATAAAATGATTTTATTGATATGAGACGAGGAAAAAGGTGCTGCGTGCATTGGTAAGCACAGCAAAGACGGCATTAATGATAAAGTAATAAAATGAAGACTACACTTTTAAAAGCCTAGTTCACAACCATAGCCTGCTGAGTTTGCAAGAATTAAAACGTGGTACCGACTCGCCGATGGTTCAGCGTTGTCACAGTGAAGAGTTGGCATTCACGCGCAGTTAAAAGACAACCAATATCCACCGTCGTGGTACGGATGAAGCCTGAGCTGCAATGTGAAGCTGACTGAAGCTGGCTAGCTTTATAAAAGCCTGACTAGATCTAGCTTGCTTCGTAGTATACCACTGGACTATTATTTTGGAAACAAAGTTGTCACAAAGTGCTTTACCGATACCCAGCCGAAAACCCCAACGAGCACGCAATGAGAGGCACACACAGTGCCTAAAAGGCAAGAAATTAAGAAGAAACCTAGAGAGGAACCAGGCTCTGAGGGGTGGCCAGTCCTCTTCTGGCTGTACTGGGTAGAGAGGAACCAGGCTCTGAGGGGTGGCCAGTCCTCTTCTGGCTGTACTGGGTAGAGAGGAACCAGGCTCTGAGGGGTGGCCAGTCCTCTTCTGGCTGTACCGGGTAGAGAGGAACCAGGCTCCGAGGGGTGGCCAGTCCTCTTCTGGCTGTACCGGGTAGAGAGGAACCAGGCTCAGAGGGGTGGCCAGTCCTCTTCTGGCTGTACCGGGTAGAGAGGAACCAGGCTCAGAGGGGTGGCCAGTCCTCTTCTGGCTGTACCGGGTAGAGAGGAACCAGGCTCAGAGGGGTGGCCAGTCCTCTTCTGGCTGTACCGGGTAGAGAGGAACCAGGCTCCGAGGGGTGGCCAGTCCTCTTCTGGCTGTACCGGGTAGAGAGGAACCAGGCTCCGATGGGTGGCCAGTCCTCTTCTATACTGTACATTCTACAGTAACCCCTTAAGATGCAGTTATGTTGTGTTTACATTTGACCATTGTAGTCATGTTGCAATAATGTGCAATATATAACTTTTTGGGGAGACCCAATTCACATAGAAATGGGAGTTATAGATCTGTCATTCTCATTGAAATCAAGTCTAAGAAGCAGTATATCTGTTCTATGTATGATATTTCTATGCTTCCCATTCTTAAATATAGTTTTAGAAAATGTTTACTATTGGTTTTGTACACCAGCTTCAAACAGCAATATTTTGAATTATTAATAATTAATTATAAAACCATAAAAATATTCCACCATATCGAATTAACAAATTGTCTGTATTTATAAAATTGTACAGACATCTCATGTTTCCATCCGCCCGGTCGTGACGTTTTTCACGCGTCAGGTAAATTAATCCACATGAAATGGTTGGGATGGAAACGTGAAGTCGAAACGTAACTCAATAAAGAAGCTATCATACAAAGTCGGTGCTAGTAAGTCAAGGCGCGTGTTTTTAGTGCAAGAAATGTACCGGTAAGTACATCGGTAGGGTGTTTTGCTGGGATTAATCAAGATACTCTGTGATCAGAGGGCAAAGATGTCACCCTGGATGACTGACGGGGGAAGCCACTGCACAGCCATCTTGGTACTCCTCCATGTAAAAAAGATTCTGGAAGCTATCGAAATGCGATTATTGTCTACATTCGTTGTTTCATTTGTTTATTTATAACTGAGCAATCTGGGGGGGGGGAGAAGGGCCTTGGTCAGGGAGGGGACCAAGAACCCGATGGTCACTCTGACAGAGCACCAGAGTTCCTCTGTGGCGATGGGAGAACCTTCCAGAAGTACAACCATCTCTGCAGCACTCCACCAGACGGAAGCCACTCCTCAGTAAAAGGGACATGGCAGCCTGCTAGTAGTTTGACAAAAGGCACCTAAAGGAGTCAGACCATGAGAAATACGATTCTCTGGTCTGATTAAAGATTGAACTCTTTGGCCTGAATGCCAAGCGTCACGTCTGGAGGAAACCTGGCACCATCCCTACGGTGAAGCATGGTGGTGGCAGTATCATGCTGTGGGGATGTTTTTCAACTGAAGGGACTGAGAGACAAGTCAGGATCGAGGGAAAGATGAACGGAGCAAAGTCCAGAGAGATCCTTGATGAAAACCTGCTCCAGAGTGCTCAGGACCCCAGACTGGGGTGAAGGGTCACCTTCCAATAGAACATGTTTTCAAACATTTATACACAGTTTTTTGCCTTGTCATGATGGGGTATTATGTGTAGATTGATGAGGGGAAAAAACAATTTAATCTTTTTAAAAAATAAACAAGTTATTTCTGAACATTTAGGCAAGTTTGCTGGCTAATTCATTGATTCTGCTTTTCCTCTACTCCCTCTCCCCAAATCCTAACTTTAACAATTAGATAATATTAAACTGAAAATAGATCTTTCCAGCGACATGTTCATCCAACCTGACTTCCTCCTGTTGCATCACTTCCTCCTGGTGCAGGTCAACCTATCGTCTCACCTGGAGGGGACGGACATGCTTGCGGAGAAAGCTGATAGGCGGGAATTCATCGACCTGCTGAAGCGGATGCTTCGATTGGACGCTGACAAGAGGATCACGCCCACTAAGACGCTGGGTCATCCCTTCGTCACCATGAGTCACCTGCTGGACTTCCCTCACAGCTCCCAGTACGTACACCTGTCTGTGGTGTGAAATAATGTTTGGGTTGTGGGGGGGGGGTCACGATTAGAATTTTCCCTCTGTGGGTGAAATGTAATTGTTTGATCGATTGATTAAATTATTTGACGGAACAATAGATTGATTGTTTGTTTCTCACCCCTTCCAGTGTGAAGTCTTGCTTTCAGAACATGGAACTCTGTAAACATAGGAGCTCATCGTTCGACAACAACAAAACTCTCTTCTCCACCAACACTCTTCCTAGTGCTGCCGCCGGCAACCTCACTGTCACCTTCAGCAGCCAGCTGAGCCAGCACAACCAGGTACACACACACACACACACACACACACACACACACACACACACACACACACACACACACACACACAGTGCAAGTCACCAGGGGCAAGCTGTATCAATGATTGCCGATTTAGGATCAGCTTTGCCTTTTGAGATCATAATGAATAGGATTATATATATTATATTATATCGACAAGTGGGATCTGATCCTAGATCAGCATGTGTACTCTAAGGCTCTTTAGAATTATGGGTCCAGATCTATGAACAAAATGGCCGGGACAACACAGTTTGTTCCAACTTCCGTCCGACTGACCAGTAGCAGAACTCTAAATGAACGTCAACCAACAGGTCCCGTCAGCAGGGGGCGCTGTTCCTCTCATGAACTACCAGCCAGCCCTGTACCAGCAGGCCACCATCAACATCCCTGGGCTGGCCCAACAGAGTGTCCCCCTGCAGGCACGCCCCACCGGCCTGGCCTGCCAGACTGAGCCCTTCCAGCAGACTCTCATCGTCTGCCCACCAAACACCATACAGGGTAAGAGCCAATCACTATGATGTTATGGTATTGAGACGACGGGTAGAGTTCATAAGAGGACTAAAGGGAAGTCCAAGTCCTCCGACTTGGGGGGGTGGGACGATTATTTAAGATGTAGGGTCTCAAATGTTTTCCCGAACATGTCCCAAAAATATGATCTACCGTCCACCATAGAGGGTAAGAGGAATACTTATGGGCCTCCCGAGTGGCGCAGTTGTCTAGAGGCGTTACTACAGACCCGGGTTCATTCCCAGGCTGTGCCACAACCGGCCGTTGCCGGGAGTCCCATAGGACGGAGCGCAATTGGCCCAGCGTCGTCCGGGTTAGGGGAGGTTTTGGCCGTTCTAGCGACTCCTTGTGGAGGGCCGGGTGCCTGCAGGCTGACCCCCAGTCGCCAGTTGAACTGTGTTTTCCTCCGACACGTTAGTGCGGCTGGCCTTCCGGGTTAAGTTGGCGGGTGTTAAGGAGCGCGATTAGACGGGTCAGAGGACGCATGACTCCACCGTCGCGTCTCCCGAGCCCGTTGGGGAGTTGCAGCAATGAGACAAGATCGTAATTGGAATTAACGGGGGAAAGGGGGTAAAATATAATAAAATATGAATACTTCCTATTATAACAGCATATAAATTAACTACCCTGGTGCCAGATCTGTTTGTGCTGTTTTATGGCTTAATCTGCGTTCTTTATGTTTTATAGGACACATTGTTCAGGATCATGTTTTCAACTGGATCATTTAAATTTGTGTTTCTTATTGGACAAGTCAAATCTTTGAAATTGTTGTATGTTGCGTTTATTTTTGTTCACAGACAGTTCAGAGAGGCCCAGCTCAGAGAGATCCAGCTCAGAGAGGCCCAACTTAGAGAGGCCCTGCTCAGAGAGGCCCAGCTCAGACAGATCCAGCTCAGACAGACCCAGCTCAGACAGACCCAGCTCAGACAGACCCAGCTCAGACAGATCCAGCTCAGAGAGGCCCAGCTCAGAGAGATCCAGCTCAGAGAGATCCAGCTCAGAGAGGCCCAGCTCAGAGAGATCCAGCTCAGAGAGATCCAGCTCAGAGAGATCCAGCTCAGAGAGATCCAGCTCAGAGAGGCCCAGCTCAGAGACATTCAGCTCAGAGAGGCCCAGCTCAGAGAGATCCAGCTCAGAGAGATCCAGCTCAGAGAGATCCAGCTCAGAGAGATCCAGCTCAGAGACATTCAGCTCATGAGTTCCATCAGCAGAAGATTTTAATTTAGAATGGAAAATGAATGTGTTTATGCACCAAATGTTAGTGCATCAAATCGTATCGAACCAAGTCGCATCGATTCATTCTCTAATCAAACCGAATCCCACCGAATCGTTTCAAACTAAAACATATCGTTCCTGTATTGTATCGGAGCCCTTCTAGATACGTATAGTTTTAGCAAGTCGGTTAGGACATCTACTTTGTGCATGACAAGTTTTTTTCAACAATTGTTTACAGACAGATTATTTCACTTATAATTCACCGTATCACAATTCCAGTGGGTCAGAAGTTTACATACACTAAGTTGACTGTGCCTTTAAACAGCTTGGGAAGTTCCAGAAAATGATGTCATGGCTTTAGAAGCTTCTGATAGGCTAATTGACGTCAATTGGAGGTGTACCTGTGGATGTATTTCAAGGCCTACCTTTAAACTCAGTGCCTCTTTGCTTGACATCATGGGAAAATCAAAAGAAATCAGCCAAGACCTCAGAAAAAAAATTGTAGACCTCCACAAGTCTGGTTCATCCTTGGGAGCAATTTCCAAACGCCTGAAGGTACCACATTCATCTGTACAAACAATCGTACGCAGGTATAAACACCATGGGACCACGCAGCCGTCATACCGCTCAGGAAGGAGACGCGTTCTGTCTCCTAGAGATGAACGTACTTTGGTGCGAAGTGCATATCAATCCCAGAACAACAGCAAAGGACCTTGTGAAGATGCTGGAGGAAACAGGTACAAAAGTATCTATATCCACAGTAAAACGAGTCTTATATCGACATAACCTGAAAGGCCGCTCAGCAAGGAAGAAACCACTGCTCCAAAACCGCCATAAAAAAGCCAGACTACGGTTTGCAACGCCACATGGGGACAAAGATCGTACTTTTTGGAGAAATGTCCTCTGGTCTGATGAAGCAAAAATAGAACTGTTTGACCATAATGACCATCGTTATGTTTTGAGGAAAAAGGGGGATGCTTGCAAGCCGAAGAACACCATCCCAACCGTGAAGCACGGGGGTGGCAGCATCATGTTGTGGGGGTGCTTTGCTGCAGGAGGGACTGGTGCACTACACAAAATAGATGGCATCATGAGGTAGGAAAATTATGTGGATATATTGAAGCAACATCTCAAGACATCAGTCAGGAAGTTAAAGCTTGGTCACAAATGGGTCTTCCAAATGGACAATGACCCCAAGCAAACTTCCAAAGTTGTGGCAATATGGCTTAAGGACAACAAAGTCAAGGTATTAAAGTGGCCATCACAAAGCCCTGACCTCAATCCTATCGAAAATTTGTGGGCAGAACTGAAAAATTGTGTGCGAGCAAGGATGCCTACAAACCTGATTCAGTTACACCAGCTCTGTCAGGAGGAATGGGCCAAAATTCACCCAACTTATTGTGGGAAGCTTGTGGAAGGCTACCCGAAACGTTTGACCCAAGTTAAACAATTTTAAGGCAATGCTACCAAATACTAAT